>NC_092629.1:65698399-65972691 GCF_039555335.1 Amphiura filiformis
GACATTAGAGCACATCAGACATATCGAATTGCATTCTGAATACGAAGAATGTCCTTCTGATATCAAATAATTTTGATTTTTGAAATTCGCAATTTAATACGCATTTTATGGCAAATCATTAAAATTGATATTTTTGATATTTAACAGTACTCGAAGTAAACTTTATAAATCTGATGATTTATACTTAAAGTGTATGTAGGTGGGATGAAAAGCCGACGATCAATTGAAAATTTTGACCTTTTGTATTGAAGATATGGATTTTTTTCCCAAAACACCAAAAAAATTGGGTCTTTTGGGAAAAAATCCATATCTTCATTATGGAAGGTCAAAATTTTCAATTGACCGTCGGCTTTTCCTCCCAGCTACATACACTTTAAGAATATATCATTAGATTTATATAATTTACTTCGAGGACTGTTATATATCAAAAATTTGAAAAATATCAAATTTTTATAATTTGTCATAAAATTTGTATTATATTGTGATTTTCAAAAATGAAAATTATTTGATATCAGAAAGACATGCTTCGTATTCAGAATGCAATTCGATAGGTCTGAGGTGCTCTCATGTCCCACAAAAAATACTGTCGAAACGCAATAAACGCTCATTCTAGATCCCTTAACAGACAAATAAACATGAACGAAAAATACGAGCCTTTAATACGGAACCAAATTTACCAAGCCTTAATGACCCAAAATTTTGATAATTTTAATTTTAATTTTATTTTGTTTGTTGCATGCATGTGAAATCAGCCAATATTTTGGGGTGGGTGGGGGCAAAAGTGGATCTGGTTTGACTGAAAAAAGTAAGTGAGGAGTGTGAAAAAGGCAATTTTTGGGTGATTTTTAATGCCAACAACACCTAACTTGAAATATCCGCCTGCCGGTACCGTAGAGCAGGTGTTATCTTTTCATCTTATAGTGTTGTATGAAGGGATTGCTCAAATGACGAATTGTTTTTAGCCTGATCATCAAACACTTGTAGCTTGGATAGACGTATATGGCAAGCCAAGAGGTTCAAAAGCGTGGAACTGCTACGCGTAACTTCTTTCTCGTTACGAGCAGCTGTTTGACCAATCAAAATAGTCAAATTTAATCACGTGGTTGGGTCGTTAGCTGCGCGTAGTATAGTGCTAGGTATCCTCTTTCACAATTATTATCTTGTAATTAATTTACGGAATTAGCATAGATAACGAGCGGGTAAGGAGGTCAAATCACAGCACGTGTCAAGAGAACATGTTGCTAATGCCTGGCTAAAATGCCAAAATGACACAAAGCATATTTATTTAGTGTTTCCAAGTTTACACCGTGTTTAATAGCAAGTAACTTTATACTCGGGTTGTATTAGCGGTGCAGGGGATATGAAGGTCAAACAACAACTACTACTGATGTAAAGCGCTGTGTAAAGATATTGCAGGGAAAGCGATATCACATGCCACTGTGTAAATATGGAGAGAGTAAAACGGGTCATCATTTTTTTCGGAACGGGGGGGGGTCCTAAATTGACAAAAAGTCGGCGTCAATAAAATTGCGGCCCTCACTATTTCGGCATCAAAATGTTATGACCCACGACTCCCACCACCGATACACCTTACCCCCTAGACAGGCTAAAATTGTATTGAAATCAGCCTTTTTGAATACAATAAACACACTATCTGTATTCATCTTGTGACTCCCTGCATTTTGTCATTATCACTTTATGACCCCTCCCCCTTATTTTTCTTTCCAAAAAAGTATGACCCCCTATATTTGGGATCCCCTTCCGAAGAAAATGATAGCCCCTAAATATAGAACAATCATCATTCTGTTCAGATATTACTTTAATAGCACCTATACCATTTTTTGCTGATATACTACAGATATTTTCATTTACAAAAATTAACAACGTAATATTTGTGAGAGAGGATGTTTACATCAGCTCCACGTGTTTAAAACCGCGAATCTGATTGGTTAATAAGCTGCACGTAAGGAGAAAGAAGCTACGCGTAGCAGTTCCACGCTTTTGAACCCCTTGGCTTGCCATAGACGTAGTTGAGGGGTATGGGAGCATTATGTGTCTCAGCATATACATGTAGTGAAATATCCTGGTTTCAGTCAAAATTTGTGCGTAAAAGCACCTGTGTGCACTAAATGGGTGTGCATTAGAGCCAAATGGCGTTGATTCCCTGCGGCTAACAAGTATAAAGCTCATTGTCACAACCATCATAGTATATAGTAGTACAGAAATTCCCACAGATCAGGAGGTAAAATAACCGATGAATCTATTTAATTGGTGTGAATTTTGGTTGTGATTGCAAATTGAAAACCGCTTATTTTTTGTAAGCAGCGGACTGATGAATTCGGTTCCACAACTAAACCAAATAAGGTAAATGATTGAAATGAACGAAAATAAAAAACCTAAGGCATTGTTCATAATTTTTTTTTTGTTTGTTGGGCGGGTTGGAAAAGTATTTGACCCCCCCTTTTTTTTGGTCTAAATTTTTTTCATCCCCCTCCTTCATATCCTAAAAAATATTATGTTTTTAACTCATTAGCTAAAAATTACCCTTTGGAGATATTACTCGATGGAGTCATAGTGTTACACCCAAATTGTAAACTGCGCACATTTTTTGTGATTTGAAGCTTGAGAGAGTACACAATTGAATACTTAAACATTTAAGTTGAAAAGTTCTCGTACATTTTACCCTGGAATTTTACTCCCTTTTTACCCCCTATGAGAAGTCTTGCCCTCACCCCGTGATACCTGCAAGACAGGCGGTTACTTCTGAGTAGCAGGCGCTTTACAGCATAGTACCTCCCACAGATGTGTCGATGGGTGTTAAGAAAGACCAAAAGGTATGAAATTTGATGTTACCTTTTTGAAGCTCTTCGAGCCTTTGTGCCTCTTCGTCTTCTTCACTGGGAGCTGAAATTTAAAGAGCAAATATTGCCATTTTACTAAAGCCGAATTCTGAGTTACATTTTTCCAGATATTCGGTTTTCATTAAAAACCTATAAAATATTTGTTTCAAGAATTCAAATGACAATAAACTTTATACACACCAAGAGTCTGGTTTTAAGAAATTCAAAACGCGTCTCAAAAACTGCTTACGAACCATGTTATATCGTTATTATGTACTCTATTATTGACTCTTGTATTTTAATGATTGTAGCATTTTGCTGAGTTTAATTTTTAACAAGAAACCAGATTTATAACATTTATAGATGAGAATACTTGGTTCCTTGCCAAATTTTTGAGAACCTTGTGATCCGACAAATAATTTGGTGTATCTGTCGACAAGATTTGAGCATTTTCAAATTTTTACCCCTGTGTAACCTTTCGTGACCTCTTACGGTCACTAGGGGTCAAATCCAAAATGCCTCCACATCTTAAACTAAATTTTGGACTATATACTTCATGTGAGGAGACTCCCATGCTTTTATCACAAAGTGCACAATTGTATCAAATTTGGCATGTTTGGGAGCTTAGCAGTTAATTAAACTTATACCATTCTAGAAATATTTGGAATTACAATACCTCAATTAAAGCCATTTTATAACATTTGCTGAGGAAGACGCCCTCACTGAATTTTTAAAATTCCTTTTTTACACGATTAAATTATACTTTATTAAACCAAAATACCCTGCAAAAATCAAGACTCTGGGTGCTGTAGTTTTGTCAAAATCCGAGATTTTGAATAAAACGCCGGAACCGGCGCTTTATTATTACGATGGAATTATTAGTCGAACGCATACATGATATTCATAACACACAGTACGTACACGGCGTGCGGGACGGTGATATACACAACAAATGGTCGTACCACAACATGACCGAAGGAGTGGTACGTATTGGCGACAAATGCCCTGGTAGTAAATTCCAATTTGCTTTGCTTTGACGTAGTTGTTCGGTTCAAAAATAAAATGTGATATATCTGACAGTAAAAGCTAACATTTTATGGCAAAGAAATGCTAATCTATTTTGTTTGAAAATGTTATAATATGGCTTTAAGCTCTTTATTTAGGCTATTCCACTACTTTTTACCATAAGTAAAACAGTGTCCATAATAATAGGCCACATCAAGATATTAAGATGCATTTTTTGTTAACAAATATTGAATATGCATGTAATATGTATTCTCCACAACAAATATGATATGAAGTAATAAGTTCATACTTAATTTACTTTCAAAGTTATAGCTATTTTAATATTCATATTTTGGGGGGGAAAATGAAACAAAAAATGGAATTTTCCAACCCAAATATCTCAACCCACGTCACTTTTCAAAAATGAAAGCCGGGTAAAATAAGAAGATCACAGTATGTAGGTAAATGTTAACACAAATGCATTAGGAGCTTTGTCCAAAAAATGTTGCACAAAAACCTCGAAATCACTGTGGCCTCTCTGTAAGTCTCAAATAAGATTTGTTATTGCGACATTCCTGCCAGAGACTTATGTATTCAAATAAAAGTGGAAAAAATATGTACAGTATTAAATGCTAAAATGGTCCATGTTTTTCTGGAGGTCATATGTCATAAAAATATGTCAACTTTTTCAATTCAAACGTCCAGCTCAATACATTGATTTTTTTGTCAAATTAATAAATATTCACTCCAAAACATATAGCGTAAAAATAATAAAAGTCATGAAAAAAGCATGTTTTAACCAAAATATCGCCTCAATATTATGATGGAATATTTTGTTCACAGATATAAAATATTCACATTCAGAGCAGCAAAATTACGGGTCTTTTGAAGTTACGACTACTTTAATATTTGACATTTTTGGGTAAAAAAGGAAAAGTTCTAAAAAGTCAATTTTATTGACGAATTTAATAAAAAGAACAATCGAAGGTTTATTTACTGTTTAAAGTACGCTTTTACAACTGTTTGTTTGGTTACTTGTTTTTGTTTGTTTTTTAAAAAAAAAGATCATCCCTAAAATGTGGGCCAAAAATTCTATTACCCACCTAATAAAGTATTTTTATTTACCTGCACTAGCATCCGCACCATACCAAAAGTCGCCAATACCCTTGGCGCGTTCCATCATCCTCTTCTCGATCAGTATATCTCTATACATCTCAAACTCACTCTGTCCAGCTCTGTCATCAGTTGCTAGTACTACTTGGATAAAGTGAAGGCATATTGGGTGATCCACTCTAATGAAATCTTCAAAGGATTCCACCATAGTCTTAATGGTTTCCTTTGAACAAAGTGTAGCAGGTAGGTGAGGAAATGCTATAGATCTTGAGCACTGCTTCTCCATCAGACGAAGAGCATGAGCAAGTGCTATCCGAAGTTTAACACCATTCTCATTCACCAATATGTGTAGAATATGCTCTGGGAAATGCTCTAAATCTCCTGCTCCAGGTGGCACAACATCTTTTGCTTCATTCCTTCCCCTTGAGTTTTAGCATTTTGATACTCAGCTTCTATGCCATCTCCAGCAGCCTGTAATATCCTCAATGAATCACCCTCTGCTTTATCTGTATCTGATCTGTATCTGATCTGAAGACAGCCACACCATCTCCAGCAGCCATTTTGATGCTCTAAATCTCCTGCTCCAGTTAGCACAACACATTTTGCTTCATTCCTTCCCCCTTGAGTTTTAGCATTTTGATGCTCTAAATCTCCTGCTCCAGTTAGCCCATCACCTTTTGCTCCATTCCTTCCCCCTTGTGATTTAGCATTTTGATGCTGTAAATCTCCTGCTCCAGTTAGCACAGCACCTTTTGCGTCATTCTTTCCCTCTTGTGATTCAGCATTTTGATACTCTAAATCCCCTGCTCCAGTTAGCACAACACCGTTTGCTACATTCTTTCCCCCTTGTGATTTAGCATTTTGATACTCAGCTTCTATGCCATCTCCAGCAGCCTGTAATATCCTCAATGAATCACCCTCTGCTTTATCTGTATCTGATCTGAAAACAGCCACACCATCTCCATAGCATGAGTGTTTACTTTTGTGATATCACCTTGTAGAATCTGCAGATGAACATGTTGACTTGATCCTTGCTGTATAGGTAAATATGCATCCAAACTTCTGGTTCTGGGCGATTTGATTCCTGCACCTGCTGAAGCCATTGTTGTTGCTGATTGAAATGCACATGTATGTGAAGGAACACCTCCGAAGAGTATTAAGCCTATTCACAAATACATGTGCAGTTCACCGTAGTAGCTAACCAACATTGGAATACATACACGAATCAAAATAATGGTAAGGTGAGGATCAGGTTGACGGCCCGGGTTGAAGGCAGAAGCAGTACAGTTGTCAGCTCCAATGAGTCAAGAGCAGTTGATATTCAGTCTTGCATCGGTATCTGAAAAGAGTACAAATCAATAGGCATTGCTTGTTAGGTCAATCACGAAAGAGCCCGCAAAGAATTAAAACTCAAAACTTGACAAATGAAACTCGAAGATTAGCAGCACACCTGGCGTCTGGGACCTGGAGAAAAGGGTATTTAGTGATCCACAGCCTCATCGCCCCACTTGTCTTAAAAAGACTTGAGATTTCTATACCACTGTAAACAAAAGAATTCTTACAGATTAATTAGTTTAGCAAAAATATCGTCCAATTTGAATTATGTTCTGGTACACCTGAACAAAATTACAACACGTGCCTATTGAGCAGTGTAACACACAAACGCAAACACAAAATCGGAAACAACACTGAAATTTTGATATCTACTGAAAAACATCATAAAAAGAGGATGCTAGGTTCACAAAGATTATCTCGCGAGAATTAAAACTCAAAACTTGACTAATGAAACTGGAAACCCGAAGATTAGCAATCCCTAGACCAAAACAAGCATATTTAAAGCACTGTACTTTAAATATGCTTTCTAAACAACATTCCAATGTGCGACATTTGGAACGACGAAAAAGTACCTTTAAAGTACAAATAAAGCACAAAGACCAGAAAAGTACATTTAAAGCATACTGAAAAAAGCACATTTAAAGTACTGTACTTTTAGTGTACTTTATACCAAACAAGCATATTTAAAGCACTGTACTTTAAATATGCTTTCTAAACAACATTCCAATGTGCAACATTTGGAACGACGATAAAGTATCTTTAAAGTACAAATAAAGCACAATGACCAGAAAAGTACATTTAAAGCATACTGAAAAAAGCACATTTAAAGTACTGTACTTTAATTGTACTTTATACCAAACAAGCATATTTAAAGCACTGTACTTTAAATATGCTTTTAAACAACATTCAATGTGCGACATTTGGAACGACGATAAAAGTACCTTTAAAGTACAAATAAAGCACAATAACTAGAAAAGTACATTTAAAGCATACTGAAGCATACAGTAAGCTTATAATTATAAGCTTACTTATAATTATAAGCTTACCGCATTTATGGAGCTTATCAAAGTATTGGAAACACAATTATGTTCACATGCTAGCATACATTACCAGTAACTATCTCCTGTAATCAAGCCTGTATTTGTAAGTCCATTAAGTCCCTCATTTTATATAAATATGAACAGTTTTATACATCCATTGCATTATACAACCTTAGCACAAGATGGCCGTTGGTATTTTTCAAATCTAGAAGAATGTAGTCATGTGACTTGTACATGTAAACATCATATATCTATGATGTCCACAATAAAGTACATTTAAAGTACACTGAAAAGCACATTTTAAGTACTCTTACATTGCTGACAATACCGGGGAAAACCAATCCAGGTAAAGTATACATAAAGTAATGATAAAGTATATTTAAAGTACACACTGATGTTCAAAATTTGGTTAAGTCCAAAATAAGCACAATTAAAGTATACTCACTGACACTGGGAAAAAACTAAGTCCAAATAAAGTATAGTTAAAGCACAAAAATGTTCCCATATTTATCAAAATATTCATAAAGTATAATTAAAGTCACATAAAGCACATTTAAAGTACCTTTAAAGTACACAGTTTTTCCAGGATATGAAAAATAAGCACATTTAAAGTACACTTTATATGTACTAATTACCCAGAAAGTACAGTTAAAGTACCCATAAAGTACAGATAAAGTACATTTCTAATGTGCTTTATTTGGTCCAGGGAACACACCTGTCAAACAGGTGTATAGTGATCAGGATATAAGAATCAATCAAATATTGGCACAATTTAACATGAAATTACAATGGAAACATAATATGAATTGGGCAGATAAATGAGAGAAAAAATCTGCTAACAGACATGCCTGTACGGGGACATTCGTGTTCTTCGATACTCAAAATGCTGAAATAATACTAGTAATAATGGTCGGGAATGGTTTCTGTCAATTTTGAGCTGAAATAACAAGGTAAAGTGAAAGAAACTCTATTGCTTATTTTGTCCGTTTAACAAGCAGTTCTATGGGAGGACATAGAGTCATAATTATGAATTATGACTTTATGTCGAACTCTTGCTCTGTTGACCTACAAACACAACAAATTTAGGTGCAAGTTGGACATGTGGAAACATTACAAATATACCAAAAAATCAGGTTTGAAAAAAATTAACCAATTTCATATCATAAGCTCGTACATTATGGCTTTAATGCTTGGGTTCGAAAGTTATGTCGAAAGTTATGAGGGGTCTACAGAATAGGTTAAAAGTGACCCACCTCTTTTTGCAAACCCTTAAGATAATTGGGCATAACTTTTGAAATTGAACATATAATGAAATCAACTAATGAACTAATGTTCCTCTGCTAGCTTATACATAACGTATTAAATACTGGATAAATGCGGTAACGCTTTTCTATTCTTTACGGTGAAATAAAAAATGTGATTGTATATTTTTGTTACAGCCTTTATTGCTAGTAGAGAGATTGCGAAATTTACGTGAAACGTGATACGGGAACGCCAACCGCATGCTACATTAGTCGAAATTAGTTAGTATGCCCTCTAGAGGTTGAAATCCATTGTGAATTGGTCAGTCGTGGAATTCCCGTAAGGCG
This sequence comes from Amphiura filiformis, assembly GCF_039555335.1. Lineage (NCBI taxonomy): Eukaryota > Metazoa > Echinodermata > Ophiuroidea > Amphilepidida > Amphiuridae > Amphiura > Amphiura filiformis. The sequence continues at coordinate 65,707,322 of NC_092629.1, forward strand.
GTTACGTTGCGGTTGGTAGCTGATGTTCCAAAATGACAAAAAAGGGCATTACAAAATGCAAACAAAAATATTATCTTTGTCGTGTTATGAAACGAATGAAAGTATCCAAATAGAACAAGTAGAGTCCGACATGTAATAAAATCCATTTTGGGGATTACAATTTGGCCTAGCATAGACAAGAAGAAGTGAATAAATTTCGATTTTTTTATCGACGCGAATTCGAACGGGCAGATTGCCTATTCATTTGTGTGTGGAGAATGCCGTCCAAAAATCATCTTGCGAAAAGGCGTTTAGTTAAGATCGTGTCGTCTTACGGCATAAATGCGGTATGAATTGTCTGTTTTGACGGGCAACATAAGTTCGTGCAACGTCATTTTTCGCCATGGCTATTTCGTTGCGTTAAACAGCTGTCGAAGTGTTTTGCTTATGGATACTATTCAGCAAACATCAAAATGTTGTTAAAACATGATAATGTATGTGTTTTTGGTTTTAGTTAAAACATTTTGATAATATATCAATGTCGGTTTATATGTATAAAAAATCATGAAAACTCTTTTTTTAAAACGTGTTATACTGAAAAAAATAATACAACAACTTTTAAACAAAAATTCGAAATTCTATATTAAAATATCATTTGGCAAACCTTTTGTGTACTTAAGGGTTGTGTAAAGCTATATCAGGTGGGTAGGGGTAAAAAAAAAGATTATTGCCATTTTGACCAAAACACGTACGCATTTATGATTTGCCAAACAGAAACTAACAGAATAACACCTAAAAGTATCATTTTTTAATCATTTTGCATAAATACGACTTTCCACGATTTACAAAATGTTTGTACCGGGTGTGCCTGTTGTCAAGTCGATGACAGACACGCGTACCAACCTTGAATAATTATACTGAATTGTGATGTAACATTCCGTACAGAGGGTATTCAATACGGCGTGACAGAGCCATTATCATTCAAATAAAAGTCTGGCCTCCATAAGGGACCGCTCATTATTAATGTGGGGGAAATGTAGGGGTTATGTGATTTTCACTTTGACAAACAGGGGGGTTATGTGATTTTATTTTTCCTGATAGGGGGGGGGGGGTCATGTGAAATTGAATAGTCATTCACTATTTTTTTAATACCAAGAATCCTGGAAGGTCTTGCATACAGTAACAATATCAATCATACCATACATAATTGTCTAACTTGACTTGAACAATTGTTCCCATTTTGCACCATATGTCACCATTTTAGCTTCAATTGGGGCAAAAATTTGCGCGCTTCACGCGCATTTGTAGTTATAAACATTTTCAACAGCCAAAATGTGCTGGATTCACTATACCAAGTTCAAGAAATATTTTCTTTTTCCTACCCCATCCCCCCAATGTCAAAAAAGAAATCTACGCCACTGCCATATGCTACACACACCTCTCACTCACCACATTTTGACCACCCCACCTCCAAGCACACACCTATAAATTTTCTCATCAAAAGTAGATCTATTGGCATAGGGGTAGATCCGTGGGGATGGGTGGGGGGTTAAATTCACTCCTATTTGGCCAGGGAGATGGTCCATACAATCACCTGTAGGCCTATGTGGGTTTCTGACCATATTAACCTTATATTTGGCAATTTTAGTCACAAAATTGCAAATTTTTATGCGCTTCGCGCGAATTTATTCCACTTTTGCATCATATTTCCTCAATTCAGCTTCAAAATTTCAAAAATGTCATCGCGCTTCGCGCGCATTTGTACAATACACTTATTTTGTCGCCAAAAAGAGCTGGATTCCCTATGACTTCAAGAAATTGTTTACCACCCCATCACCCCAATGTCAAAATGCCAATCTCTGTGACTGAATTAATTAATATTTAAGTTTGCTTGAAGCGGGGGGGGGGTGGTTATGTGATTTTGTTTGATTCAATAGAGGGGGTTACATGAAATTGATTCATCGCAATAGGGGGGTTAGGTATTTTTCACCCATAAAGCTCAACATTCCCCCCCCCTCCCGCATTAATAATGAGCGGTCCCTAAGGTAACAATAAAACAGGTAATAGGTATGACTGGTCGTGGAATCGATCTAGAAACCTGTCTCGCTGTCATCTTAAGCTACAGGGTGTCACTTGCATTTATTATGGAGTGCAGAATTAACCATCCATTTGTTGCCGAACATATAATTGTGGACATTGCTAGTTCTTGCTCTGAGCCCTCGTAATATTGAAAACACATGAAAAAGGTCACTTAATCCAATATCAAGAATTATTCAGTGTTTCCAAATTTGGTGTATCTCCTATGACAACTGTATGATTTCTACACATATTGCAAAGTAGGCCTACGCGATAGTGATAAAGCAGCAATGTCTTGTGCTTAGGAAGCCTTTGCGATGTAAGTTACACACATGCAATTTTTACACGTGCAAAACATCCAGTTTTAAGAATATCAATATCACGCCAAAACGAATGAAGTTTTTGCAATGAAAGTAACACAATAAGTAGGTGACATTTATGCCATTGTATTTCACGTACCGTACTCAAATTAAATACAATGTTGATTAATGTTTTTAAACACGGTATAGATCATTCTGGAACACCCTGTATCTTAGAACCGTCCTTCAACACAGGTGACAGTGTAATTGTTATATTGTTGCGGTCCATTTATGACATAGCCTTCCTGATTTTAATACATGATGATACAATTAAACACGAGATCGGTTTGAATGGTTGTGGAATCAAACTAGAGACCTGTTCCTTTGTCACATTAATAGACCTGATAAATCAAGCGGAACGATTTCATGACAAATCCTTTTACAGAATTGACCGTGGTTCCAGCGCTGCAGTGTTGGTATTAACTTTGGGCTTCTTATGAATTGATTGTCAAGTTACAGGAATATACATTAAAACTCAAACGGGAGAAAGAATCGCGCATACGCACGTTAGAACATTTTAAACATTGTTTTAAAATTGTATATTACAATTTATTTACATTAACATTGTACCCTGAATAACATGGACATTTGGGTGATATATTGATGTAGTTACGGGCCATATTTAGTGCCGATTTGTCCCAATTTGCTTTTGACTTTCCTGGCAACACTCCATAAAACATGGCTTGTCGTGTGAAGAAGCTTGAAGACAAAGTTGGAGACCCATAAGGAATTATATGTGTTCTCAAACGGAATCATGAAAATAATCGTAAGTAAAAGTAATTAAATAACATAGCGCTATTAGCTCGCCTATGAACCTTGGTATTCGTTAGTTAACCGGATAAATAACTTTGGCAAAACTGACAAATTTGTACCAAAATTGGCGTTAACTCGTTACTGTCGAAAATGTACAAAATATGGGTTCCATGAATCTAAACAAATTGATATTTAAAAATTGGTTAATTGTGTTACCATAAATCGAACATGGACATGTAGGATGGTATCTCTAGAAGTCTTTTTGCCTAAAAAATTGGAATTTTGTTGAATTTAGAGTAACAAAATAACATGCGCCAGACAGTGGTCGACGAGAGTGTAAAATCAGGTAGTATTTTGTGTATTGACGAGCTTAGAACATGCCTTCGTTGCACTCCGAAGTCGCAAATATCTATCATAATTCTTATTTCAAGGTCCTATACATACCTCAGCAAAAACTGCGTGGGCTGTTATGCGTCGTTATATGTACAGGCATATTTGAAGAATTTCCTATCAGCTAATAATATTAAGATTGCTAAAATATTAATCTAAAGACTTCATTCTTTCATGTGCCCCATAAATTTTGCACCTGAGATAGATATTGCTAGGCAAAATTTCACATCAAACATTGCAGTTTTCTCCCATTTCGGAGATATTTGAGACAAGATGGCCCGACCCCTTAAGTCTATTATATTAGAATGTTTTGCAGCAAGTTTTGAACAGTTTTTCTTGTTACTTTATAACAAACAAGGTTAAAAGCACACACAAAACCCAGGACATGGCCTACATGCCAGTACAAAAGAACAGCATGGACCAATGCAGGGAAAACAAAGCAAACCAACAAGTACATACAAGAAATGCATCAAAATAATTTAAAAGAGCCAACAAACATGATTAAACAATGTTCAATTTGAGGTATTTGAGGTCATCCCACAAGGGCTCTTTCCTAAAATTCTAAATACTATATGAGCCCAACAAAGCTAATTTAGAAATGTCTTTGGTGACCTTTTTGTGAAGGTAGCTTTGCAAAATTTGAAAAATCGAACGCACACGAGAAACGTTATCTGTACTGACCAGGCCACGAGAACCAACCTCAAAACAAACCAGATTTGTGTTCACACCCCCCATGTTAAGATCAGAAAGAAGACCGGCATATTTATTTTGCTTACGATCATGAGATTGTTTAACATTTTGTTCAAAAGAAACAGTGAGTTCGGCAATCATAGCCTTTTGGGCAGATTCATTAAACAAAAATATGTCCGGGCGTTGAGATGTAGGCAAAATATTAGGAGGTATTGTAAATGTATGTAAATTTGGAATTGAATCAAAATACTGGATTTACTATTTTTAGCAATGCTACGTTGCGTGTGATACCATCACACTTTATCAGGCAATTGACTAGTCTCCTCCGCAGCCAGTTTGGTTACGCTCCCTCCACACAAACAGTCTGCCAATGGTCACGAACTGGTCCTTTTTGATTCGCTAACGGTTTTCTGCCGACGTCATCCAGCTTGACGTCAAACAAAGCTTTCAATTGGTCGATCGGCTACACGGCTACTTTATTATTCATGAGCAAGTTTGACCCGCCATCTCGCCAGCTAGACTGAGGTCAATCAAGTTCCCGTATGCACAGCTCTACGGCTATATACGTGTAGCCAATCAGAAACGGCGTTATAAGTGGCCATTGGCAGACTGTTTGTGTGGAGGGAGCGTAACCAAACTGGCTGCGGAGGAGACTAGCAATTGACCCGCTGGACTGGTCATGTGACAGACGGCTAGGGATCGGCTTGATGGCTCTGTCCCATGCGTGAGATACTAGTAGGTTGTATCGTAGGCCTCCCCTTTTATTGAGTGATGGTGATTCTACTCTCTCCCAAGTAGCCTCTTTGATGCCTCGGTGGTGCCACTGTTCCTCCCTGTCTAAAATGGTTGCATCCTCGATGTTTATGGAATGACCACTCTCTTTGAGATGTAAATAAACAGCGGAGCTTTGAGCTTCGCTGGTGCTCGGCCGCCTATGTTGGTTTACACTGGATTTTAGGGCTTGTTTGGTTTCACCCACATAGGATTCAGTGCAGTCTTTGCCTGCACACACAAGTCCATACACAAGATTAGAGGATTTCTCTTTAGGTTGTCTGTCCTTAACATGAACCAGTTTTCCGCGGAGGGTATTTCCTGGTTTAAACGAGGCTGCAATCCCGTACGCTTTCAGTTGTTTCTTGACGCGTTCCGAGGTTCCCGAGATGAACGGTAGCGTATCCCGCGCTTTAGTAGGTCGACCACCCCCACCCCCATTGGTTTGTTGATTATCCTGGGTTTTCTTCTTGTTAGCTTTCAAGAATGCCCAATTCGGGTAGCCACAGTTTTTAAGTGAATTTTCAATGTGGTCTTTCTCCAAGACTTGTTCAGTTTCACTTATGATAGTGTCCGCGCTATACTGGAGGGTTCGTATGACTCCAAGCTTGTGTATGAGAGGATGGTGAGACCCGAATTATAGATGGTCTGTGTGTGTGTGTGTGGGGGGGGGGGGGTCCTATATACTTTGGATGATAGGGAGCCGTCACCTTTCACGGTGATTAAACAGTCAAGAAATGCAAGGAAAGGGAGCTGTCTTTGCAAAGTTCTTGGGTGAACTTCATGTTCTCATCAATTTCATTGATGTGGCGAATGAAGTTTTCCAACTCGCTACGCTCTAAAACAACGAAAGTGTCGTCGACAAAACGAAGCCAGAGGCGTGGGGGTGTACCCGTGAACAAACGTAAAGCATCTCGTTCAAAACTTTACATGCACAAGTTTACAACTATAGGTGAAACGGGGGAGCCCATAGCACACCCATGTTGCTGCTTGTAATATTTGCCTTGGTATGAAAAGTAAGTTGTTTTCAAGTTCCACAATTTGATCTACGCTAAGATCAGTGGGTTCATAAAAGTGGCATCATTTTTGAGGCACTCTTTCACTACTTAAATAGCAAAGTCTGGTGGGATACAGGTGAAGAGAGCACTTACATCATATGAAGTTATGGTCTCACTTTCACGAAGCTTAATGTCTTTGATTTGATTGACAAAATCTTGCGTATTTTTAATGTGGTGCGGTGACTTTCCGACTAAGGGACAGAGTATTTCAGCCGCGTACTTGGCAAGATTGTATGTTATGGACCCAATAAATTGGCCTGACAGGTATTGGTTCAGCTTTGTGAATCTTTGGAAGCCCATAAAAAGCAGGCACATTTGGCTCCGAGGGGGGGATCTAGTTTCTTCTTTTGAATAACGTTCGAAGTACCCTCAGTTAACTTAGTTGTAAAATCAGTCACTTTCTTTCTGCATGGTAGGATTGTAGCCTACATGTTTGTACGTTTTCTCGTCTTTGAGCAGATCTTTGCATTCATAATCATAAATTGCTATCATAATCAGGTTTGTTCAATACAACTACACATTTACCTTTGTCAGCGGGTACCACTACAATAATTATCATCATCCTTGGCTAACTCCGCTAAAGCTTTCCGTTCATCCTTGCACGGCGTCATCGACCCTATATCTTCATGGCAGGAATCGCCATGGTAGGTTAAATCCACAGCCACGATTAGCCATTTGGTTCAAACCTTTAAAGCTCTTTTAAACTAATAATTAGTCGAGGGACATAACTAAGGCTACTCACAATAGCCGGGTAATCGATCTTGGTTGTGCGTGATTAAGCTTGTATACCCCATTGAGGTCAATGGTCATCGACTTTTATACTGCCTACAGTGAGTGCAGCTGTACTACACGCTGCACGCTGTAGTCCATAACAGGACCAACGCAATATAAAATGGTCAAATTTTGAGTTCAAAGCGCACGGCCAATTTTCAAAGCGCATTCTAGCGACTATCATATCTGTTCAACACGTATTTCCAAGTTTATGAGACCAAATCTGGTTGCTGGAGAAAAAAATCATGACGGGAGATATTCATCATTTTCTAACCCGGTATCAGAAGATTTTCGTCTGATATCAAAATCGTGCATAGCAATTCACGTGTATCGATCCCGTGTATTCATTTTAGTGTCCCTTCTGCACCAAATAATTATTAGCCAGGCGGTGTCGGTGTGCCTTGGTGATATTAGATTCCGGTAATTTTGTAAAGTCTCCGCATCTAATTGGGCTTGTTGTATCGCTGACTCGGTAACGGTGACGAATTCTACAACCGGTACAACAACAGCGAAATTCAAGCCTTTGGCGAGCACTTTCACTTCCTGATTTGATAACTGACGATCCGACAGATTTTTAACCCATTTCTCAGCGTTAAATTTATCCACAGAACTGCTGCTATTCCTCCAATTGGTATCCAAATCCGCACGCGATGTTTTCAATTTACAGAATTTTCAACATGGCGGTCTTTCACCAGCTGATGTTGGGCTAATTGCGCATGTCTGGTGATTTCCTCTACTCTGGTAAATGCGCCGCCAGGCAACGTTGCCGATAAATTCCTGGAAATGCGATCTTGTTTATCTTTCAAAACACCAATAGTAAAATTCACCTGGCGTACTCGCTCGTTCCAAAGTTTACGTTCCGCGTGTTGCAAGATTTTATTAGCTCTATGTCCACTCACATTCCTCTTCAATTTAATACTCCTTGGTATAATGTCCTCGTGAAGGCAACGTAAATTAAATCTCAGGTGGTTTCACCAAGTAGCGATTTTCCTAGCCGTCTTTTCAAAAGTTCTTACTTGTTGTAGGCAATCACTCGTCATGCCCCCTCCCCCACAAAAAAAACAAAAAACAAAAACAAAACTCTCGACCTGCCAACATTCAACGTTTTGCAGTTTTTGATCATGCGTACCAAAATACAGAAACAATCGGCTCTTTATCTTTAATATGAACGTGAAAGTTGTTTGTCACCTTGTCAAATAAGTAACTTAGAATTCTCGCAATTCACAATACAATGCGCCGCCAACGGTTGCTCTTGCTAGTCCAAACTTTGACCTTTAGGGTCGACATCGCCTTCCTAGCCACCATTGGGTTTTTACGCGAGTGTGATAATAATAATACTGAAAACAGCTTCACAAAGGATTCCGTGTGATCAATAGATCGAAAATGGATATACTACAATTATTGTAAACTTCTGTAAGTGTACATGCGCGTGAACGTAATTATATTGACATTTACACACACAATGACATGTTCCCGTGTTGAATTCGTATTACGCGGGCTTTGGATGTCAACATTTTCCCATGATACACTGCGTATTTCGGCCTTTCCCCAGCTACCGCTGGAGGCGCATCGTATTGTGAATCGACCGAATTGAAAGAATACTTACAAAATTGACCGTAACTCGAAACTGTGCATAAGCTTCAAAATTTTGCACCATGGTATCTACAAAAAAAATTGAAACTGGCTAGTCGTAATGTTTTTAAATTTAATAACACTATTAATAGTTTAGGGCCTATTTCAGTAAGAATCAATCTAAATATATTATAATAAGCAATTTAATTCACAAAGTGTAACTTTAAAATGGCAACAATCAAGCCAATTATATTTCTTCTCATTTGAATATCTTTACATTACTATTATCACGCGAAGAAGGAATAAATATTTGACCCCGCACAGTTATAAGTAGGTTACCTCTATTTATGTCAGGCGGATTTATCCGCCTGATATACTGTGAAGCTCCTAAATCTTCTTCTTTCTTTCTTTCTTTCTTTCTTTCTTCTTTAGTAGGACCAAAAATTGCTACTAGTGCCAGACGCTTGGACCAATGTTGACCAAACTTGGCCACAAGAAGCACTGACCCAAGCTTAATATAACTTCTACACAGATAGGGGTCAAAGGTCATGTAAGGGTTATTAGGGGTCATTTTGTGAAAATCTTTAAAATGCTACTGCTCCTTTAAATGACATGCTATGACCACCAAACATGGTCAGCAAGAACCGCTGGCCCAAGCTTCAAATAAGTTGTACCACAGATTGGGGTCAAAGTTCATGTAAGGCTTAATAGGGTCATTTTGTGAAAATATTTGCATGAAATGTAATGAAGCAGCTATCATTAGAGGCAGCAACCTTGTGCAGGGAAACAGCTATTTGATAACAAGAGATAAGCATATAGTTTCGTTGCATGCTTGGGCATGTCTACTGGTGTGGTTTTAAGTTACCAGGAAAATTAACAGTAAATATTGTGCTGCTATTTTGATAATAAAAGAGGTAAGAGTTGTTAGGTTTGGAAATTATGCTATCCCATGATGCATTTATGAAAATACACACTAAAGGTATGTGATAAATGCTATATAGTTGCTTGTGCGGTGGGGATGGTGGTCAAATTATATTCCTTCCCATGATGCATTTATGAAAATCAATACATACACACTAAGGCTATATGGTAAAGGCTATATAGCAATAATGGTGAATACCAGTACTCGGGTTTGTGGGGGGGGCAAATTTTGAAATTTGTCCGATTGGGCTAAAACTTATATATAATAATCATAAGGGGATCATGAAACATCAGCTATGGTCATCCAAGGTCAAATGTTACAGCTGCTCCGATCTTGCAGTAACTCTGGGGAAATGATCCCTGACACTTGGGGAGTATGTAACCGCAAAGGTCATGTGAGGTCAAAGGTCCGGTCAAATTTAAAGTTGCTCCGATAGTGCTGTAACTTCAGGAAAATGATCCCTGACAATTGGGGAGTATGAAACCACAAAGGTCATGCGAGGTCAAAGGTCAGGTCAAATTTAAAGTTGCTCCGATCGGGCTGTAACTTGGAAAAATGATCCCTGGCAATTGGGGAGTATGAAACCGCAAAGGTCATGTGAGGTCAAAGGTCAGGTCAAATTTAAAGTTGCTCTGATATGGCTGTAACTTCGGGAAAATGATCCCTGACAATTGGGGAGTATAAAACCGCAAAGGTCGTGTGAGGTCAAAGGTCAGGTCAAATTGTAAGTTGCTTCGATTGGGCTGTAACTCTGGGTAAATGATCCCTGACACTTGAGGAGTATAAAACCGCAAAGGTCAACTGAGGTCAAAGGTCAGGTCAAATTTAAAGTTGCTCCGATTGGCCTGTAACTCAGGGAAACCAATTTCAACAACTTCATGAGTATAAAACTAAAAAGGTCATGCAAGGTCAAAGGTCAGGTCAAATTTAAAGTTGCTCCGATTGGGCTGTAACTTAGGGAAAATGATCCCCGACACTTGGGGAGTATGAAACCATAAAGGTCATCTGAGGTCAAAGGTCAGGTCAAAATAAATATTGCTCCGATCAGGCTGTAACAACTTGCGGAAATGATCCCTGACACTTGGGGAGTATAAAACCGTAAAGGTCATCCAAGGTTACAGGACAGGAAAGGTCAAATGAAGTCAAATGTTAAAATAGGCCCGATTGGGCTTAAATGTGATGCAAATTATCCTTGATTTGAGATAGCATGAGTAGTCAACTCACGTTTACCCAAGGTCAAAGGTCAAATGAGGTCAATCAGAAGTCATCGCCTGACATTCGTGGCTCGTGAGCCACAGTAGCTCTAGTTACTAATGTTATCACACGAAGAAGGAATGTATGTATGTTTGTCCCCGTACAGTCAACTGAATTAAAAGTAGGTTACCTCAATTTAATGTTAATATCATGCAGGTGGTGTATGACGTGCATTCCCTAAATTCAGTAAATTTTCATCGTCAACCATGTAATTGAATGGGATTATTTTGAAATTTTAAAACGCTTGAAATATCACAAACAAATAGGCCTATGTTGATAAATAATATAAATACAAGCTAAAACCGTTGGGGTTCGATAATGAACCCCACAAAACTAACCGAGTATATGGAAAATGCCATACGGCCGGGCGGTTTCACGAGTTGCCGGCTCGATCATGTCATCCGCCGCCTGATATCATGCGTAGAAGAATAAATGATTGTGTTTGACCCTGCACAGTCGACTGAATTAAAAGTAAGGGTCCTTTCATCTTTTCTGTTTCGGTTTCGGTTTCCGGTTTCGGTTTCGGATCTCATTGTTATTTTGAAGTGTTAGCATGGTACGTGTGAACAATCCTTTTATTCTAGTCTTTTGTTGACTACAGTAAAGTTGAACGAAGATAACTTCTGTTTCGGTTTCGGGAGTTATGTTAATTTCTGACATGAAAAACGTGAGATGAGAGGGTTGATGCTAATCTAGACAAAAGAAGTGTCTAAATTTTACGGTGGTAAATTCGCGATAAAGTGTACGGCTTCAATTGACTTGCGTTGGGTGTATAGGTACTCCAGCCTAAGCGGGAGTATAAAAAAAAAAAAAAACCCAGCGTCGAAATATACATTAACATGATTAATATAAATTAATCAATAGTAATCAGTGTTGCCAAGAATTACGTATACTTGTTCGACATGCAATCGCGCAAAAATCGTTCATATTATGCTTATGTAGCCTAAATGGGGAATTATATTCGTCCCAAATACACCTTAAAACTTGGTAATATGCAACACCAGAGAAGTGCGTTGAAGTGAAACTAATAGGATTTCTTTCATTGGAATTGGTAATCTGATAATTGCTTCTGGCAAAATTGCCAGACTCAAATCTATTTTAAATGTATATTATATTTGAGAGAGTGGGGATGATGAGACGCGGAGATGATCTGGTAGATGAGAGGAGAGGAGAGGAGAGGAGAGGAGAGAGGAGAGGAGATGCAAGACATTCTCTAGCTAAATTGTATATATGTTACAAATCGTGAACACCTAATTTTGTTTATATGATACATTTTAAGGCATGCGCAATAGAAAGATTAAAATGTAAATATATTACATTTTAAGAAAAATCCGACTTCTGCGCATTTCACGGACGTGATGATGATGCTTATTTTGTATATTTAGCACGGCTGGCAGTAATTAGCGCCCTCTGTGTTACATTAATGGTGCTGTTGGCCAATTTTATACATTAAGGTTACTGTTGGTCAATGTTACATTAAGGTTAGGGTTAGGGATAGTGGATTAGGGTTAGGATTAGTGGGTTAGGGTTAGGGTTAGGGTTAGGGGTTAGGGTTAGGGTTAGGGTTAGGGTTAGGGGTTAGTGTTAGGGTTAGGGTTAGGGTTAGGGTTAGGGTTAGGGGTTAGGGTTAGGGTTAGGGTTATGGTTAGGGTTAGGGTTAGGGTTAGGGTTAGGGTTAGGGTTAGGGTTAGGGTTAGGGTTAGGGGTTAGGGGTTAGGGTTAGGGTTAGGGTTAGGGTTAGGTGGTTAGGGTTAGGGTTAGGGTTAGTGGGTCAGGGTTAGGGTTAGGATTAGGGTTAGGATTAGGGATAGGGTAAGGGGATTAGGATTAGGGTTAGGGTTAGGATAACCTTAAGGGTGACGGGCTGTCTCTACTAGGTGACGGGCTGTCGATAGCGAAAATGATATTCTGTTATCGACAGCCCGTCACCCATATCCATACTTAGAGACAGTCCGTCACCCATTTCACACTTTCTACTTATTTTACATTTTTACCCCGTAATTTCCCTCATTCTTCAGGCCCTGCCCTCTATCGGTGGCTAATTTACAGTTTAAGCTTGTTTGCTATTGTATTGGGAGCAACATTGTTTCTTTATAGGCCTGCGGCGCAACCTTGAACAATATTGTCCTTGAGCTAACAACCCGTAGCCACCCCCAGCCAGCCCCATACCTCATTTCAGTTTTTAAATTAACAAAATTCTGCTTTTTACATTTTATAGTGTTACTTATTAACTCAAATATTAATTAACTCTCTTAAAAAGTACTTACTAAAGTGAATTTTGATCAACAGAGGGCGCTATTTACTGCCGTATAATTTGATGATGATGATGATGATGATGATCCTTGACTACTGCGCATCTATTCTTGCGCATGGTCTAATTTGTATCATATATACATTTTAACTGCTTTGACCATTTGTATCATATGTACAAAATAAGATTGAGAATGGGTTGAGGAGATGATGATGATGATGATGATGATGATGATGATGATGATGATGATGATGATGATGATGATGATGATAATGATGGTGCTGATGTTGATGACAATGACGATGATGATGATGATGATGATGATGAATAAATATGACATGGTATGACAATCAATTGTTAATCTGACAATTGGGCCTATATTTTTACAGAAAATTCGATCTTTTCATCCGGATTGGCATTTTGTCACATTACATGTGAATCAGTTTACCAACATCAAAGGCCTATCGGTATTGGAGGACATTAAAGCGAGCGAAAAGGGCGCTAGACCACTAAAAACACCGGTCATCCACACACTGTGGGTGTGTGGGTGTTCCATTCTTGTCTTATCCAACCTTTATTAACAACAGGCATGCAGGTATCTACCTATTGAAATCAGCTGATTGGTACTTCAATGAATTCAAGGAGCAGATCAATTCACATAAATCCCTTTCGTTTTCGTTTCTGAACAATAGAGCTCCCGAAACAGAAAAGATGAAACGAGGGTATGTTTAATACCTCTTTCTTTTCAGGCTCTATGCTCTATTGTACATAAATCTATGCATATATTCCCCCACGATGTACCTCTGCATGGTTTGGAAACAAATTGCTCAGTTCCCATAACAATAGGGATTATGTATAGTAAATAATAAAGGCCTCACCAGAAGAAAGTCCTCTTGTTTGAGTGATCATAAAATTATTCTTAACCGCAATGAATTAACCAAAGTATGATTAGGGACGCACCATTAGATACCAAGGGGGGCCGGGCTGGGTAGTTTTTTGGAACAAAAAATGTTGTTGTGCCATATGAGCAACAAAAAAAAAGAATCTGCTCCATCTCAGACTAAAAAAAAATTGCTTCACCTCGGACCAAAAAAAAGATTTAATGTTATGAGTGAAAAAAAAAATTGTCACAGTTAGTGAAGAAAAATAATTAACCTCATATACCTGTTATATCGCAAAATTTTTCGCGCTTTTTTTTTATCAAGAATATATATTTTAGCTTCGAACTGGTACGTATTTTGTGCGCATTATTTGTTTGTGAAATGTTATTATGTGAACCGGGTCTGTGAGTAAAAACACTTGATTCACTCTACAGATTTTCACCAAATTCCACCCCAATGTCAAAATTATTATAGAAATATGTGCCACATGACTGATTGAGATCGAGCATAGGCGTAGATCACGTGGGGATAAATCCCCCAATATTTGCTAGGGGGTGGTCCATACAATCATCCCCTGTATGTGGGTTTCTGACGAAATTAACCTAAAATACCCCAATTTTTTACACATTTGTACCATATTTTACCAGTTTAGCTTCAATATGCCAAAAAAAATGTTCGCGCCAAAAGAAGTTCATTATACTTCAAGAAAATTTTTACACATAAAATAATGATGGTTTTTGTGGCACTCGAAATATGGACAAAATTTTACAACTCGACAAACAAATTGTTGAAATTATAGAACTTTACGATTGCAAAAAAAATTTGTCTCTTCGAGGTGTTGAAATATTTTTTGCTTCATTCAGGGGCTAAAAAAATTGTTTCACCGAGGTGCTATATCTAATGGCGTGTCCCTTAAACGCAGAATTAAAGGTAGTAAACTACAAAGATGTACATTTTCTCGAAATCGTTAATAACGTTGAAACTTTACATACATGGAAACACTTTAGATACTCTATCAAAAATGCTTTAATATGGTAGCTTAAAATTGCCACCTACAGGTAAGGCCCTTCACACTTAATTCTTAGTTTACTGTTAACCGCCCGCGTCCAAAATTGAAAATTGCAAAATATTTAATTATTTAATTTTTATTTTGGATTTTCTCCTTTAAAATAACTTTTTAATCAATTAATGGCCAGCATCTGTACATATTTCTGACATATAATATGTTTGAAAATGTTTGAAAAATAGCATCTTTGCATTCCTTAAAAAAATAAAAAGCTATTGATTAGAAATAATGGTAGCATTAAGGGAAGGGGTATGAACGTTTGGACAGTATTTATTGTGAGACATTAGAGCACATCAGACATATCGAATTGCATTCTGAATACGAAGAATGTCCTTCTGAAATAATTTTAATATCAGAAAGACATGCTTCGTATTCAGAATGCAATTCGATACGTCTAAGGTGCTCTCATGTCCCACAAAAAATACTGTCGAAACGCCATAAACGCTCATTCTAGATCCCTTAATAGCGATCCGTAAAATGTGTTTCATGATTCTCTTCATTTCCTTTGTTTTATTTAATTTTTCAAACTTTTTGGGAAAGCGCAACCGCATTTTTGAATTCTTATCACATTGGAAACACCTGACTTGAGATAGTCAATTGTATTGTATTATTTTCGTTACGGAATATATTATTCGGGACTTTCTGCCGCCACGATTTTGGCATACATCAAAACTCTTGATCATTCAATTAGCCAGAGCAGGGATGGTCCCTATGGGTCCATACAATATATCATTACTCGCCACAAATACATTTTATAACACGCAAGCGCTAATGATGGAAATTATATCATGTCACATTATCTAGAATTGTTTATGGCGGGTGGGTCTACATTTTGAAATTGAGCTACTGATCTAGGGGTAGTTAGGGGACTGTCCAGTGTGTCAAGTTAGTCAATGTTGGTAAATGAAGTATACTTACAATATATAACACCAGTAAGACAGCGTCAGGGTACTTGCAGCGTTGAAATAGAGCAAATATACCATATAATCATGAATCACAGCAAAGAAACATGTCGCGCAAGAAGAATATAATTTTGTACCTGTTCAACAATAATACTCTCTCCAACTCGGAACACCAGTTTTTTAGATTGTGCAGTGAAATGTGACATTGGCCTCGATATTGGCATGATTGGTAACCACAGTAGGCAGAAGTATCGTACATATCAATGCGTTCAAACGAAGTATACATACTTCCTTATGCATTGTGTGTTACATAAAAATTCTCAAGCTCAATGTCAGAAATTGTGCAGCGACCCTTGAATAGCGGGAAACATTGGCAGAGGAAAGTATCGTGCACATCAATGTCCTTGTGCATTATGTGCTACATAGACATTCTCAAGTACAATGTCAACCTCTAACAGCGCAAAATGGCTAAAGAAAGTTTATGGCGCTATAGTATTAGAAATATAAAACCAAATATAGTGCTTCCTTACTGATTTATGAAAAGGGTAGTTTAAAAAAAATGGTAGATTGTTTGCAGGAATTCCCCTCGAAATTTAAAATAAAATAGTTGATTTTTTTTTTAATTTCCGAATTTTAGCAATGACCTGAGCCATTGCAAAGATTAGATCGCAGTATCAGCAATATAATGCAAACTAACGAGATTCATTAACCCTAACCGCCTAAGGGCTTTTTGGCGACGGGAAGGGAAAGAAGGAAGGAATAAAGAGAGAAAAGAAGGAAAGAAGTTGTTTGCTCTGGGTGTGATTCGAACCCGAGACCCCTCGCATGCCAAGCACTCGGTCGGCGACACTTTGCCACGGGTCTTGGGCTTCGCTGGCCAGCGAAACCGTGCCTATATATCACTTCGGGCGATTGCGTCATCACACCACGTGGGATGCATGCACGAACAGCGCATATATCAAGTAGTATTTTGTAGTATTCAGGAGGGTTAGGGTTAAGGAAGCCTATACTGAGTTTCGATAGTGGTAACCTAACCCTAACCGCCTAAGGGTTTTTTGGCGTGTGTATATGGATATGTATTAGCAATAGATATGTTAAACTACAGGCTGAGTCAAAAACGGTACAATAAGGGAAATAAGGCATGTATATTTCAAAACCAACTTGAGCTTTTTAGATACTGGAACAACGTTTCATAGATGCTACACTCTTTAAAACATCTTTTTGTCCTGTATGCGGAACCCTCTCTCAAAATGGTTCTAGAAAAAACATTTTCCCGACAAATGGTTCTAATAGGGACCAAAAATGTTAGAACCTTTTAAGGTTCTGTAGAGAACACCTTTAAAATGGTTCCTTGACAAAGAACCATTTTTAAAGGTTTGATAGAACCATTTTCGTGAAATCGGTTCTTTCTAAAACTTGAATTGGAACTTGTTTTGTTGTTGTTTCTCATTAACAGACTTTCGGGAGGAAATGCCGTAGAGGAAACTTTTGCGAAACCCACGTCAACCCCTCGAGTGAGACGCAAGTCACAGTCTCTCTCATCACCTCGTGGTGCAGCCGTACGAAGCTCGCCCAGACGACAAAATCAGCTTAGTAAAGTAGCAGGCATGGCGGATGATGGCAAGAGAAGAGCATCAACGTCATCGCTGTCATCATCATCAAAGGTTACCACGGTTACCTTTGATGCAGCTGGGAGGAAGAGGCCATCTAGGAGTAGTAGTTTATCAGGGTCATCATCTGGAGGTCAGAGATCAGCATCCGGGGGTCAGAGGTCAGCATCATCATCTGGGGGTCAGAGGTCAAGGAAGCAGAAACATACTGAGGTAAGAGTTACACTGGATAAAATATAATCCAATAGACTGAATCATTTATAGTCAATGGGCTATTCCATTTAAAATCCACACTACCCCTGTGGAAGATCTAGCTGAAGTCTTTCACAGAGGGAGTATGTGTTTTGATTAGAATAGACAAATTGGGTAACTTCCATTTGAAATACTCACTCAAGTTGTGGAAGATATAGGTGAATCCATGATACAGTGGGAGTATGGGTTTCAAAATGGTTAACCCTGACCAATTACATTCCAAAAACATACTCCACCTGAGGAAGATATTTTGAAAATCTTCCACAGAGGTAGTGTGGATTTCAACTGGAATAGCCCAATGGAACCAGATTAGTTTGATCTTTTGATCGATCATCGATGATTGTTTGATCCTTACTATTCATAAAATCAATTTAAGGAGTATTTCGTGATCCTAGCATCCTCTTTTTATGACATTTTTCAGTACATATCCACGAAAAAAGCATATTCCCAAAATTTCAGGTGATTCCGATATTGCGTTTGGGAGTTATGCATGATTATGTGTATTACACTGCTCCATAGACAATACGTTGTAATTTTGTTCTGGTGCAGCAGAACGAAATTCAAATTTCACGATATCTTTGCTAAACGAATTAATCTGCAAGAAATTTTTTGTACATAAACATTATGTAGCCAGAGGTTTCCAGTGATATAAAAATCTCAACTTTTTTGAGAAAAGTGGGGGATGAGGCTGTGGATCACGAAATGCCCCTTTAATTGACTATTGTTAGTTGTGATTACATACGAATCTGTGCATGTAATGATATTGACCAATACAAATTTACCAGTTATTCTATAATATATGTATTTTGAGTTGTGTGTAACTGGTATTTCAAAAAAGGGTGTAGCTTTGAATTGATGTGATGGGATTCAATTTTATTCAATATCTATGCTGACCTACAGATCGTTCCATGGTTTCACAATTTAAATTATTTTCCAATGTAAATATGGCTCGAGAAGGCGTTAAGACAAACAGCATGCATGTGAAATGTTCCAATGGTTAACAATTAAGATGATTGAAGTGAATAGAACAGATTAAAACTTTATCAAGCTAGTCCGCTTATTTGCTGGTGCATATATTCAGAGCTGCCAACCCCTCTTGATCCTGCAGAAGACTTCCTCATTTGCTGACAATCTGTCTTCTGCAAAACATATTAAGTCTTCTGCATTTGCAGCCATCTGGCTAAATCTTCTGCATTTATAGCCATCTGGCTAAAACTCAAAAACAAAATCAATTATACGCCCACTGTCCTGTCCTTTTGCAAAAAAAAAAAAAAGAAATTGAGTAGCCTTGGAAAGGCATTTTAAGGGTCTAAAAAGCTAACATCCAGGAGCTTTCAGGGTGCTGATCCCATGCAAACACTTCGCAGAAATCTTCTGCATTTACATATTCCAATGTTGGCAGCTCTGATATATTAATGGCCTTTACAATAACCTTTGACCTCCATGTGTGACCTTTGATACCTCCAATACATCAATGTACATGTACCCATAGTGCAGCTCCGACTCAAATTTGGGTGCGTTCTGATTTAAGCTGTTCATGAGAACAAAACTTTAACCAAAAAACGTCACATAAACACACACACACTTTTGCCTTATCTTTGGATACAAAGGATAGAAAAATATGTAACTTTTGACCATCCTTACATGGAGTCTCCAGCAATCATAACATTATGCCTTATGTGTTAGAAAAATAATTATCAAGCACAAATCATGTGGTTTTATTTAAAACTGTCAGCTCTCAACACGTCGTGATATTTAAAATAAAAAAGTGCAATGACGTAATGGTTATTTGTGCTCAATTGTCGTCAGCCTTCGTTGTATTACTGGAACATCAATGCTTTCGACAATATCGGCACCTGGGAATTTTGAATATCTGTGTTGAGAAACGGGATGTTTTTATTTAAGAAATAAAGGGTAATGCATGATCCTTTACACGAAAATAATGTGTCCGAGGCAGTAAAAACGTAAATAATGGGTGAGGCGCAGCCGAACCCATTATTTAAACGATTTTACTGCCGAGGACACATTATTTGCGTGTAAAGGATAATGCTGCACCCTTTATTTCTATTCTATTACCACAAAATAGTGCGATTTAAAGAGAAAATATCACATTTTTTTGCCCAAATATTTCAAGTTGTTTACCTCAAGGTGTACATGTAGCGCCTACACGTAGCCAAAGCGTATGCACATTCCAATTACACAACCTAACATTCCATTCTCCCCTATAAGCAGGTATGCACATACAATAACACACCCCTGGCATTCCATTCTCCCCTACATAAGCAGGTGTGCTGTGCGCTTTGCTGTGCGCTGTGATGATATAAGAACATAAAGTTTGTTGCCCTTGACACTTTATCGCTAATTAATGGTCTGTCACGTGACGCGTTCCAACAAATCACAGTGCGCGATTTTGAATAATGGGTCGTGGGGGTAATAGAATTGTTTTTATGGTCACTATGAGTTTGTTTTAAATAAAACCACTTGATTTGTGCTTGATAATTATTTTTCTTACATATAAGGCATTTAACGTTGTGATTGCCGGAGACTGCCTTTAATCCATTTGAACTCTATTGGGAGGAAGGAGGTTGGGTTTGGCTTGGTATAGTTTCCTCATATAAAAATATTGTTAACATTTTTGATAGAGGTTGCATCATTTTGCATAATTCCTTGACAGGGTGGTTTGGTTGATTTTCTATACTGCACTATTAATAATATATTTGTGTTTATGTATTTACAGCTACTCCAAGGCATAGTACATGAGTTATTATATGAGAGAGGCATCAATGAAGACCACCCTATATATCCACAGTGCTCCAAGAGACTACACTATTAATAATATATTTGTGTTTATGTATTTACAGCTACTCCAAGGCATAGTACATGAGTTGTTATATGAGAGAGGCATCAATGAAGACCACCCTATATATACACAGTGCTTCAAGAGACTACACTATTAATAATATATTTGTGTTTATGTGTTTACAGCTACTTCAAGGCATAGTACATGAGTTGTTATATGAGAGAGGCATCAATGAAGACCACCCTATATATACACAGTGCTTCAAGAGACTACACTATTAATAATATATTTGTGTTTATGTGTTTACAGCTACTTCAAGGCATAGTACATGAGTTGTTATATGAGAGAGGCATCACTAAAGACCACCCTATATATACACAGTGCCCCAAGAGACTACACTATTAATAAAATGTTTGTTTGTGTATTTACAGCTGCTTCAAGGCATAGTACATGAGTTGTTATATGAGAGAGGCATCACTAAAGACCACCCTATATATACACAGTGCCCCAAGAGACTACACTATTAATAAAATGTTTGTTTGTGTATTTACAGCTGCTTCAAGGCATAGTACATGAGTTGTTATATGAGAGAGGCATCACTAAAGACCACCCTATATATACACAGTGCCCCAAGAGACTACACTATTAATAAAATGTTTGTTTGTGTATTTACAGCTACTTCAAGGCATAGTACATGAGTTGTTATATGAGAGAGGCATCACTAAAGACCACCCTATATATACACAGTGCCCCAAGAGACTACACTATTAATAAAATGTTTGTTTGTGTATTTACAGCTACTTCAAGGCATAGTACATGAGTTGTTATATGAGAGAGGCATCACTAAAGACCACCCTATATATACACAGTGCTCCAAGAGACTACACTATTAATAAAATGTTTGTTTGTGTATTTACAGCTACCTCAAGGCATTGTACATGAGTTAATTGTTAAATGAGAGAGGCATCACTAAAGACCACCCTATATATACACAGTGCCCCAAGAGACTACACTATTAATAATATATTTGTGTTTGTGTGTTTACAGCTGCTTCAAGGCATAGTACATGAGTTGTTATATGAGAGAGGCATCAATAAAGACCACCCTATATATGCACAGTGCTCCAAGAGACTACACTATTAATAATATATTTGTGTTTGTGTATTTACAGCTACTTCAAGGCATAGTACATGAGTTGTTAAATGAAAGAGGCATCACTAAAGACCACCCTATATATACACAGTGCTCCAAGAGACTACACTATTAATAAAATGTTTGTTTGTGTATTTACAGCTACCTCAAGGCATTGTACATGAGTTGTTAAATGAGAGAGGCATCACTAAAGACCACCCTATATATACACAGTGCCCCAAGAGACTACACTATTAATAATATATTTGTGTTTGTGTGTTTACAGCTGCTTCAAGGCATAGTACATGAGTTGTTATATGAGAGAGGCATCAATAAAGACCACCCTATATATACACAGTGCTCCAAGAGACTACACTATTAATAATATATTTGTATTTGTGTGTTTACAGCTACTTCAAGGCATAGTACATGAGTTGTTAAATGAGAGAGGCATCAATAAAGACCACCCTATATATACACAGTGCTCCAAGAGACTATTTAATATGACAAAGGAATACGTCAGAGTAAGTTCAATTTAATGTCTTAACTGAAGATAGGGATATAATCGCATAAAATTGCGAGTAAGCGTTGATACACTGTAAAGGTCCGTTCGTACTACCACCGCATTTGCGATGCGTTGCTTTGCGATGCCGATATATCGATTACTTTTTGCCGCAACTCTATGCAACTTCCATGCATTTCCAAGTTAAAATGTATTTAACTTCATTGCGATTATGCAATGCAGTACGATGCAGTGCGGCAACGCATCGCAAAGCAATGCATCGCAAATGCGATGGTAGTATGAACGGACCTTAATAGTCTTAAGCAACGGCAAATTCCCTTAAAAATCGCATTGTATTACATTGAATTGTACAGAACACACCTTTTTACAATGGTTTACGACCAATTTTTCAGGCAAAAAAGAATTCCTGAGATTAATCTGGTAAAACCCTGGGTAGTTCTTGTTTTTATCGGCCCGCTCAGATAGGACAAGGTGCCTTATTAATAAGGCTATTCATTAATTAAGAAAGAGTCATTGTGGGTAAAATATCGGGATATATATTACATGTGTGTATTGCAATTTTCCCTCGCACTATCGTGGGAATGAACTTCGACTGATCAGGAATTCCTGTGATTTTATTTTTCATTTACAACACTTGCACTTCTAAAATTAAGGTAGGTTCAAATCATTTTTGTTTGTTACATGAAAGTTCTTTGGGGACATTCAGACCCAACAATTAGTAAAAAAATAATAATGGTTTTTATGAAAAGTTGTCTGAATCTGGTTGTGATATCCTGTCAGATTTTTACCCACAATGCATTCAATTCTGAATTACTGAAATCGCTTATTATACAAAGGTAACTATACACACCATCAGTTTTGAAGTCTACGAGTGGATATTCATACGTAGAAGTTAAACTCTTTAATCAGTTTTGAAGTCGTTGTGTGAAATCGATTTGGTTTTACTAACTCACTCTGTCAGGTAGACCATTGGGGCAATGTGATGACTTTGGAGCATGACTGGCGCACAGTTATGTGAATTTATGCGAGGGTGAGTTCGGGCGTTTTTTTAACATGCACAGTAACAAAAACTGAATAATTTTCGCCTATTGTAAACCAAATAAACTTTAATTTTAAGCAAAAACTAACTAATGTAGGGACTTCGTTAAGGTAAGTTTAGCCAATATACTTTTTAATTATCTTTTTTTCTTGTTTTGTTTTGTTCTTGTTTTAACAGGCACTGCCACCCAAAAGTTACTCCAGTCTCACAGATGAAATGAAGAACATTGCCAGTCAAAATGTGGAGTTTGTGGTTGGCTTTGAAGAAAAACTCTATACTGCCAAAGAAAAGAAATGAACTTGGAGGTGGTTTCCCTAAAGAACTGAAGTCGGAGATGTTTCAAAATAGCCGATATTCTGAGTATTTCTTTTGTCCATGATGAAGACCATGAAGACAGTGAGTGAATATCATCACGATGACTTAGATTTTGGAGTCATCAACTATAGACTGCTCAGCCACGTCACATGTGTGAGATGTCGTTTTTACACCAAAATGCAGTTCTTCAACTCGATTAAGAAATTTATATGTGTATTTTTCAAAGACAACCACTATGTTTTGATGTGATAGGTCATATTATACAAATATTGACTGCTATGAGGGGCATGGTGTTGAGATCACCGCGGGCCTATAATCTTAACCATGTCCCAATAAAGCAGTCTATATTTGTTTTATATACCGAATGGATATGTGGATGTTGCGATTGCACAGTTTGATCGGGGCGCACATGACTGGTCCATAGTACAGTTCCATGGACCGGTCCATAGTTCATTTTGATGATAGGAATCTATATATATATGAGGTATATAATAAGATATGTAGGTTTGTGTGTTGTATTAATGGAAATGTGTGAAACACTATATAATGTAATGATGTTCATACGTAGCGGTAAACGTAAATAGGAAGCAATTTAAGACTTCTACGCTACTCAAATTTCACTCACCGGAGCGCTTTCACCGGGTCAACCGGCGTCTTCAACGGATGTTATTGCTCTGCAGATTTGTTGTTGCTACATGTAGTGATTTTATTGGAACACCTCCGATGACGTCACACATGTTGATGACGTTAAACTGGAAGATGTGGTGCCGCCCCTTGGTTCCGGGGGGGGGGGGTCAGGAGATTGTCCCAAACAGGGCCAATGTCTAACCCTTTGTCACGGTTCAGTCTGGGTCTTTTAGTTCTGATATGGGTGGCTTCCAAGACCCTACGAGTGAAGTCCTTAGACTCCCTCTCTAACACTTTTATGTTTTCCCAGTCAATCTGGTGCCCTTTGCTCCTGTCCATATGCTTCTTGATTGACCCAGATAACATCCGCTGAAGACGCTGGTTGACCTGGTGAAAGCGCTCCGGTGAGTGAAATTTGAGTAGCGTAGAAATCTTAAATTGATTCGTACTATACAATGTGTTTTATTGGAATCTCATTGATCAAAGTCCCTCCTCCAAACAAGTTTATTTTCCGTAAACCCAACTGACATTTGGGCCAAAAAACATTGTTTGGTTGCGCTCGACGGACCGACCCTTTGTCCAGAATTTTTTTCATTCAGAAATTTTGCCATCTTGAAAAATGTTTCATTTCTAAACTGTTTTAAAACATGAAGGAAGTAATACAGTAAGGCACCAGAAACAAATTTGTTTGATCTTTGGGTCGACCGCCGATGCTGCTTCGATGCTTTTTATTAATGAAATAACAACTAAATAATCAGAATTAATGCTAAATTTATACTTTTCAATATCAATACAGGCAAATATTTGTATCACAATTAATAGTGGTCAATTAATTGATTTCATAAATTATAAGGATTGACCAAACATCGATGGTCGATCAAAAGATCGAACTAATTTGTTTCTATCGCCTAATAAAACATCCCAGTTCAGTCTTTATTTACGAGCTAGTAATTAGGGAGAGTTGCGTTTTAGATATGATAGAGCTGCCGGGGACGAACAAGCTCAGCTACCCGATGAAATTCAAAGACCTGGACGGAGAAACATGACCTCGAGATCGATCGTGCATTCAAACAGGAATTTGCGATGACCAATTTCAAGTGCTTTGTTCAAGTGGTCAATTAGTTTGGTCATCGATTACATTGATCGTAACTGGAGTAGAAGTTATTACCAATTATAACAATAGCATCGAGTACCGGCAATTTACAAGATCAATTCTCGCGGTGGGTGGTCGTGATGCTCATCTCAATTATCTGGTTTATGAATGTGACCTTTTCATTCGTCAGTGATTCCAGGGGACGATGATGTAAGGAACATGGCCCGATTGTGTATTCGTCTAGCTTGATCGTCCGACCCGCAAAAACCTGCGGGTCTAATTCGCAATAGTCCCTTAGGTCCATACATGTTCTGAATACATGTATGACCTTTAAAACAATCGGACTGATCCTGTCTTTCACAGCGCGGCCGAGGACAACCAAACAACCTTTTTCGGCCTTTAATCTTGAATCGGGAAAACATATTTATTGCAAATATACCGATTCTCATTTTTTCGAAATGCAGAAAATTATGTTATTTTTCAGAATTTTGACATCCTGAATTATATAAACACAAAAGTTAGTGTATTCACACCTGCACACATGAATGTAGTCATACAGTACAAAATTCTCACTTTATTAGGCTTTTATTGAGCTAATTATGCAGGTTGACAATCAATTGTTTTATGTTTTATTGCTTCAATTAATATATACAATTGCATTTGTATCTCCTATATAACAATAATTAGGAATCCAGGTATGATAATGTAAACTTTCAGAAGTTAAAATAAAATAATGCATTACATTTGAGAATATATGCATTTTAAATCATTCTTAACCAAGATGGAATACTCAGCATGCCTGTAGCTCCATGATAAACACGCCTGTGTATAACACTGTTCAGAATATTGCATGCATTTGCCTTAGATTATGGAAAATTTTGCAATATTTTGAGTGAAAATTGGCTTAGCTTCCCTTGAAATAAACATTTTTCCAGTCCTGTACGCTACATGGACACAACATGTAAATTCCAGCTTGGCAAAGAATTGTTTAAAATACCTATAGTGTTGATTTACTAGTCTCCGATTACATGATCCAGATGACAAGATTTCATCCAATTGTGCCAAAGGAAAAGCGTGTGAAACCAAGACATAATGGGCTACTCCATTTAAAATCCACACTACCCCTGTGGAAGATTCTGGAAATATCTTCCATATAGAGGAGTATGAATTTCAAATGAAATGAACACATTAGGCATTGGGTTGAAAATCACAACCCAATCAATATCAGAGTGTGTAGATAAATTTAACACTACTTTGTCTAAAAATGTTGCACAAAAATCTGAACTAAAGCAGATTGACAGATGTGGCTTCATTACTAAAATAAGCATGATTAGTGAAAATACCTTTTTATAATAGAACTTTTCAGTCTCTCAAAATTCAAAAAAAGTTTTTTGTAAAAAGTTTTAAGCCCAAATTTATATACATAATATTATCAATAGCTATCAATCAATATGTAAAATAAAATAAAATTGTCAAAACTTACAATCGAGTTGATATATTGTTATTCTTATTCTAGCACACAGAAAAGGATCGTATACGTGATGAAGATAACGTGTCCCTCGTCCCTGTTTATAGTGTTCAGAGCTCTCTTCCTAATCAAGATCGATTCTCGAATATGGCAGGCTCATTTCATTCCTTCTCAAGGACTTGGGGATCTTTCCAACTGATAACTTGATTAACATGATTATAATATATACAAACGCAATGACAAGAAACAAAGTTGATAACATGATTCTGTTGAACGGCATGGTACGTAATCCTTGATTTGGATTATGCACTGACCCGTTGTTTTCTTTGGAGAGTAAAGTCCTTTTATTTGGGCTACTTTGTCTTGTTTCAAAGCGATCCCCACATTATCTTAATCACATATATACAATCCTCTTCTGGGTGCTAGTGCACCCTCTATTGGTGACAGAAGTTGGATTGATAAACATCACTCTGAAGATGGACATCGTCCAAGATTGTTGAAAATGTCAGGTCAGTAAATAATTTTTGATTTTGACCAGTGGCGTAATCTTACATAATAGGCTATGCATAAATGCCCTAAAATCAAATGGTATATACTGTTCACACAGGGTGAGGGAGAGACATCGCCAATCTACCAAAAAGTCCTTTGTAAAATATATATTTCTGGACAAATTCACTGCTTAACTCATGAACTGTGGAGCTCAATGGGTGAATTGGAGAATACAACCGAGGATCACCAGTTTTATTATCTTAAAACTTCTAAAAATTTACAGTAATTAAAGCACTTCAGGCTAGGTATTTTAGTACACCATTGGGCATTACAAATTACAATCATGCAAAAAGTTGAAATTTACGAAAAATTGAAGGCAACACTCATGACCACCGTGGAGCAAATCACATATTTCGGCTTTAAGGTTCACTTTTAACATGCAAATTATTATTTTTTTTTTTTCTGAAAAAGGTCAACATTTTGGAAGCCCCTGGTTATTTGCCAGTGTTCACAGTACATTGGCTTCTTCTTCCCACTTCCATCGAAGATATAAAATACACAGATATGGGTTCACCAGGTTAATGATATGGGCATGGATGATGTATGTGGGGATCAATGACATGATGCAGTTCACTGGAGGCTGTAGATTTGGATTGTGGTACTATTAGCAAGCACCAGTGAGCCATCAGGTGTCATGGACAAATACCAGGGAAAGTACAATCCCTTGGCTATGCATTGTAGGAATGTACCTGTGGGGCTGTATGCATGAATGTGACCAGTGTTTTCTTTCATGGATACCTTCATTGCAACATATATGTTATCCTTATCATCACACACTATCCCATGTGGCCATACTACCCTACCTGTCACATCCTCATCTATCTTGGGTGTGAAGCTAAACACCTCATTACCTGAGTAATCTATTGCTACTACCCTACTGTACACTGAACCTGATGTATGGGAATGAATCAGGATGTGATTCTTGCTATTGACAACCATACTTGGATAATCATAACCAATTGAGCATTTGATCTTCTTGACCACCCTACCATCAGGATATGTATGGCTTGTTATGACACCCCTTGCCCTATCACCCACCAATACATTCCCTTCCCTATCCATGGCAATAGAATAGAGACTAACATGTGTGTTTTCATCTTCACCTTGGGTTAAGGTGTTGAAGCAGTGAAGATACTTGCCTTGCTTATCAAACACATGTATGGATTTGGATTCATATCCTACTACTAAGATGTCTCCTTGTTGTGATACACAAATATTGGCAACACGTATTGGTTGGTTAGTGTCTTGATCTGTTGGTGTAAATGACATCTTGTATTTGCCATCACTATCATGAATATCAATCTTCTTGCTCAGGTAGCCACAGGTTACTAGATCTCCATTATGAGGACTGCAGGCAATACGTAAAGCATACTGAGGGGGTTTGATTTCTCTCTCCAGTGACCAGGTGTACAAGGCTATGTAAGATATAAATGGTATACATAATAGTGTAGGTGGCATTCAAATATGATAATTGCATATTTTATTGAGAAACAATAGTTACAATCTTATTTCGTCACTATTCTTTGGATATGAATAAATGACAATGGCAATACATGTGGCAATGGAGGGATTGTTTTAATCAACATTTCAACATACAAAAAGAAACATTTATTCATGTTCACCATTACTTTAAAATGAATAACTGACAATGAAACATAATTTGTCGATGGATTGGGTAGTATTAAAGGCAGTTGGTGTTAACATGGAAAATAAAGCACCAATTTGGCTTATTCACATAAAGAGCTGCTTCTTCAACATTTACATGATAAAGTTATCAATAAAACTGTTATTACCCCATCTTGTTTGATTAAGAATAATAATGTCCTAAGTTTGCTAGGCCACCCCCCCCACACACACACCAAAATTTACCGAGCCTTAAGAGGTATAGTCCATACAAGATTTTGTCACAAGAAAATTCTCAAAATAAAATTTTGATATTAATCCGCGATGTTATAAGGCCCGCCGATTACGAGCTGATCAAAGTATAGGTTACAATTAAATAGTTTGACTCAATACAAAGTTCTTCAAAAATTGAAAAGTGGTTAAGCCAACAAACAAAATGAGACATTTTACATGAATCTGTAATTTCAAATTGAATTGAAT
The DNA here is from genome assembly GCF_039555335.1 of Amphiura filiformis. Lineage (NCBI taxonomy): Eukaryota > Metazoa > Echinodermata > Ophiuroidea > Amphilepidida > Amphiuridae > Amphiura > Amphiura filiformis. Next base: position 65,736,527 of record NC_092629.1, read on the forward strand.
TTGAACTTTGTTAATACTGCCGTTTCTCGTTGTTTTGCATAGCAAAAATACTTAATAGGCCTACCTATGACAATTTTAATGACTTATCCTTCAAGCTCCTTCACTCTTATGCAATTTACAAATAATGTTAATTTTTTACACCTTCACTGCAGCTATGGGATCACTGAATAGGCCTTTAATTATGGACTTAAATATTAGCGGACCCCGTTATATACCATATTTAGAATAATATTACTCAAATATCCCATTTTAGGCATGTAACTGGGTTCGATCCACTTAATATCATCCTCGTTTTATTTAAGTTATTTGCATGCGAAGTAAGTCAGATGTGACCTTTTATACAAACATTGCCTTAATGTGATATTTATTTTTTACCTTAATATACTATTGAAATAATTTCATTGTAATCAGTAAAATAAGAAACTACTTTATGATAAATATGTTATATGATACTACATGTAGTTTAAGATTTTTAAAAAGGTCGTTTGATATCACCCCTTTTATAAAATATTTTTCTTAGGCCTATTGTGCCCTTTTTAAATGGACAGTATAAGCCTATGCCTAAGAAAAAAATATATGCCTAGCTTTATTTATATAATATATAGACCTACAGCCTATATTATTTTTTACGTATTATTGATTTCCTCTTGCCCAACCTTTACCAAAATTGTATTACATTACATTACGAAGTTACACTTTATCAAATTAATAGGTAACCAAATATCCTACTTTAAAGGTCCGCCTGCCGTTACCAGTATATTTTGACATCTTATGGTATTATATTAACCATGTTAAAAGATTGTTGAAACGATCAGAGTAGATTGTTTATAACTTGGATGCAGGGAAGTAGCTGAGGGGTATGGGAGCACTTGTCCATGGCAGAGATGCCATTTTAGAGGGAGGCTGCTTATTTTTGTAAACATTTTTGTCCATTTTGACACCCAAATTTGGCAACCTCCCTATTTCTGGCAAGTTTTGTGCCATTGAAGTTAACATGCAATTTTGAAAACATCCCTATTTTTTGTGTGAATCCTCCATATTTTCTGGATGTTAAATGTTGGCATTTCTGCCATGGTACCGTGTTGGAGGTGGTATGGAATATAATTTACGTATACATTGATTCGGCATCCACTCGTAAGAGTCATTATTTGCGTGGGCTCTGTCATGTCCGTGGGCATTTAAACAAAAATTAGTCACTATTAAAGACGGTTATAATGTTAAAATTCACCTTGATTATGTCCAAATTAGTAATATTTGTGCTACAACAGCTTTTTATCCAGGTTTAGTCATTATGGAGTCGTGGGACAGATTAGCTATTTTTGAGATGAAAATTTGACACAAAAAACCCAAGAAAAACAGCAGTATTGACAAAGTTAAAACACATGTATAGCTATAATTTTACTGAAGTATAGAAATTACAGATACAAGTTCTACTAAAATGTCTTATTTTGTGTTCAATACACTATAGGCTATGTTAGCACATCTATGACCCTAACAAAAGGTGTCAAAATCTGAATTTTGATGATTTTTTTATGATCCTCCGGATGAGCAAATAACTGAATAGGGGTGACACATGAAATATGTATTTCATAGTATAGAATACCTTTCACTATTGATCCAATAGTAGGCCGTTGTTTGGGATCATAATTCCAGCACTGCTGCATGATATCTGCAAGATATCTTGGGCAAGTTGCTGGTACTGAAGGCTTCAATCTACCACTGCCCACTTCAAAGACGACAGTTTGCCACTCTGTCCCTTCAAAAGGCTCTTTTCTTGTGCATATCTCCAAAGTGAGCATCCCATATGCGTAGATATCTGCTGGCTTTGAGTATACAGCTCTTCCGTGTTCATTCCCTCGGTGAATTTCTGGTGCCATATATCGATTAGTTCCTTTTTGGCTGGATGTTGTCTGGGAGTGATCTATTTTGCGGGCAAGTCCAAAATCGGCAATCTTTAACAGATTGTCTTCAAAGAGAATACAATTAGACCCCTTAATGTCCCTGTGCAGAAAGTTATGTCTGTGTAGGTACTGGATGGCTAGCGCTGATTCTTTGATCCATTTTCTCCTCAACCCATCTGTCAGAGGCTTAGAAGAATCAGATAGATAATCATGTAGTGAACCATTTGGGGCATACTCCATCAAAATGACATGAATTGGTCCTGCTTCTGAAAACCCAATCAACTTGACAATATTTTTGTGGTGAAGTTGACTCATGACTTCAATTTCCCTTTCTTCTAGCTTGAAAACAGTTTTGGCAGCAGCTTGTTTGTATCCATTAAACTGATTACTTAAAAACCCACTGAAAGTTACACGGTGGACTGATCCGAATGCCCCTTCCCCAAGCTTTTCATGAAATTTTATGTTCTTGAATGCAATGGCCATGTTGAAATATAATTACATCTGAAAGAAATAGAAATAACAGAATCAAGAAGCTTAAGTAAATAATTATGTGGACCAAAGTTTTATACTGCACCTTGATATATGGGGGCGAGGTTCTGGGCTAGAGAACCAAATTTGATTAGTTGTTCAATTTAAAAGGTATAGTTGTGGCTAATAGTGTAATGTTGCAGCGTCCTTCATTTCATAACACGCTATTGTTATTATTTATTTGAAAATGAGTTGTTTTATATGGTTTTGAACAATAAAATGAAACTGAATGAAACAGGTATGTTCTTTTTTAATGACACCCATTTTTATTATTAACCCTTTAATTTTACCGAAATCGATAATGGCTTTAAGGACTCGTTTTCAAGGTTTTTTTGTGGGACCTGAGAGCACATCAGATATATCAAATTGCATTTTAAATACGAGGAATGTCCTTACGGTATCAAATAATTTTGATTTTTTGACATTCGCTATATAATACACATTTTATGCCAAATGATTAAAAATTGACATTTTTAAATGGTAAAAAACAGTTAAAACAGTCCGCGAAGTGAATTGTATGAATCTAATGAAATGTACTCAAAGTGTGTGTAGTCCACGTATGAAAATGTTGACCTTTCGTATTAAAGATATAGATTTTTCCCCCAAACACCAGCCAGCTACATATAATTTAAGTACATATTAAATTTTTAAAGTTTCCTTCGAGGACTGTTTAATATCAAAAAAAATTTAAATGTCAAAATTTTCCATAAAATTTGTATAATTGCGAAATTCAAAAAATCAAAATCATTTGATATCAGAAGGACATTTCTCGTATTTAGAATGTTCGATATGTCTGATGTGCTCTCTGGGGCTCTCAGGTCCCACAAAAATACTGTGCAAACGTTGCTATCCGAGTCCTTAATTTTTGTGGCCATATTTTTTTGTGGTAATTCACTGATATGAGCCGTTTATTTTAAGACAAATCTCAGAGAAGATCTGATTTAAGGGCTCTAAAACGAGCGTTTATTGCGTTTCGACAGTATTTTTGTGGGACATGAGAGCACCTCAGACCTATCGAATTGCATTCTGAATACGAAGCATGTCTTTCTGATATCAAATAATTTTCATTTTTGAAAATCACAATATAATACAAATTTTATGACAAATTATAAAAATTTGATATTTTTCAAATTTTGATATATAACAGTCCTCGAAGTAAATTATATAAATCTAATGACATATTCTTAAAGTGTATGTAGCAGGAGGAAAAGCCGACGGTCAATTGAAAATTTTGACCTTTCATATTGAAGATATGGATTTTTTCCCAAAAAGACCTATTTTTTTTGGTGTTTTGGGGAAAAAAATCCATATCTTCAATACGAAAGGTCAAAATTATCAATTGATCGTCGGCTTTTCATCCCACCTACATACACTTTTAAGTATAAATCATCAGATTTATAAAGTTTACTTCAAGTACTGTTAAATATCAAAATATCAATTTTAATGATTTGCCATAAAATGTGTATTAAATTGCGAATTTCAAAAATCAAAATTATTTGATATCAGAATGACATTCTTCGTATTCAGAATGCAATTCGATATGTCTGATGTGCTCTAATGTCCCACAATAAAATACTGTCCAAACGTTCATACCCCAGCCCTTAACATAGTTGAGCTGTTTTCAATGAGTGTTATCTTGGTTTAAGCTTTTAATGGGGTTTTAAGTCCTGCAAAGGTCGTGGTGAATTCTACTGTAGACATGACTGCATTATGTATGTTATATTTATAACAAACTATACTATCATCAGTGATGCAAATTCATCATAATATCAATGACACAGTATTATATAAGTGTATTATTTGTGTATAGAAATTGTTACTTACCTTCGCCACAATGTCAAAGGGAAAACACCACAAAATTAAAACAATGTGATAAATGCCTCATCCATCATGCCCGTGAATCATACACCAGTACAACTCCAGTGAGAACCGGAATCAGCGTAGATCAATAAATTGCATGCGAAACTAATTAATATGCAAAAATGACAGAGATTTATACTAATTATGGGTGATGACGTTAGATGAGAAAGAGAACAGCTGACATTGGTATTGGTTCTATTCAATTGCGTCAATTATGGGGTTTTGACATAAAACGAATAGATTTTAGCATGCAATAAACATGTAAACTAAAAACTAAAGCACAGTAATCATGATGATAGATCAAAAAAAAAAAAAAATTTGAGCATACTTTTTGAGTGTCTTTTTCTACAAATATACGAAATAAAACCATTGCCTTGTCAATACACTGAGGGGTTTTGGCTAAAGGATAACCATAGAGCAATTCCCGGAGAGGGCTCAACTCATTAGCATGAGGCGCATTGATATGTAAATAGCGTATTGTTATTCAAATTTGTGCCCTGGCGTATTGCGGGCGGTAGTCATGTTATGCAGACGGGGCCTGCATTCATGCCAAATTGATAAGTGAATACGTATAATCACCTTTCTTTATTAACTATAAGCTGGTATATTTCGTATACCGTTTCGTTATCAAAGAAAGGCCAAATATTAAATGTATCAAGTGTATACACTTTGAGATTTACATGCCTTTTTATCGTCTGAAGTGCGGAGCTCCAGCGACTGAAACTACAGCTAAAGCCAGTTGGTGGCAACGCGTGGCCACACCCGGCTGCATCATAGAATCCTATCCATCCAAATAATATGGAATTTTATCGAATACATTAGAAGCAAAGACATGTTAATTCACAATGCACACCGACACCGCCTGGCTAATAATTATTTGGTGCAGAAGGGACACTAAAATGAATACACGGGATCGATACACGTGAATATTATTGCTATGCACGATTTTGATATCAGACGAAAATCTTCTGATACCGGGTTAGAAAATGATGAATATCTCCCGTCATGATTTTTTCTCAAGAAACCAGATTTGGTCTCATACACTTGAAAATACGTGTTGAACAGATATGATAGTCGCTAGAATGCGCTTTGAAAATTGGCCGTGCGCTTTGAACTCAAAATCTAACCAAAACTCTAATTTTATATTGCGTTGGTCCAGTATGGCTACAGCGTGTAGTACAGCTGCACTCACAACTAGGCAGTATAAAGTCGATGACCATTGACCTCAATGGGGTATACAAGCTTATTCACGCACAACCAAGATCAATACCCGGCTATTGTGAGTAGCCTTCAGTCATGTCCCTCGACTAATTATTCGTCTCAAAGAGCTTCAAAGGTCTGAACCAAATGGCCAATCGTGGCTGTGGATTCAACCTACCATGGCGATTTCTGCCATGAAGATATAGGGTCGATGACACTGTGCAATGATATATAATTGAGTGTACACAGTGTCATCCAGGTATGTCAAAGCAACAAGGGATCTTAAAATGTTCAAGGACATTGATTTATTCGATTTCCGGAATACGCAGACTGTGACCAATCAGAAGTTGGTTCATTTTGGTGTTGTGCATGCATAGCTGAAATGGCACTGTGATGTGAAATTCTTTACATACATTTAAAAATACTTATTCACTCCGGAAGCCAAGTACCAATATGTCTGATAATTGCAGATTGATAATTATTATCACGCAAGGAAACGAATAGAAACACACATTCAAAATGGCGCCAAAAATGGAAGGTCAGATGTGATGTCAAATATTTTCTATACTTCAAATTCTATATGTATTTCATACCTTACACCTGTCACGCATTTTCTTCGCATTACTGACATCAAGTCCTTATTTCGACACTACTATTGCAAACAGTCATTTCCAAATTAATTTAGTAGACTTTCTTTGAATAACATATCACGATGCCTGATGAAATGCCTGTCCGCCATTCATTAAATCGGATCGTTTTCGAGTGTTTTGTGCCCAGATGTATTGAGGGCGCGCTATACTCTCATTGAACAGACAAAGTTCGTAAAACTAACGGCGTCAGTATTCGCCAACTTGATCATGAGGTCGAATATGAATTATTCATAATGGTTTATAACGGATCGATAACTGGCCTCATTTTCTAGATAGCAAACCAACGGGATTTGTCATTCGTTTGCGTGCTTGATAGAACAACCGTGAATTTAGTGTCACCCCCTTGGGATAACATAACAGTAAATCACCCAAATTTGATGGATTATAGTCCGGTCCTACTGCCTACCCAGGAAATATTGCCGGGCCAGGCAGCATGTTGCTTGCGGAGGTATTAAATTGTTCGTGGTAATTTTATAAAAGATGTGGGGAAATTTTACTTTTATACACACGAGCTACATACATTTTACATATTACTGGTGGACACACGATAGATCGCCCAATAAAGTTCCAAAAAAAAGTACAGGCCCCACACAGTGTCAACACCCTGTATTATAAATATTTTTTTTCCATACAGCTCAATACTCCGTTGAAATCAATATTCTATTATTGACACAGATAAATAAAGTTTAAATATGCATTGTGTTAGTGGACGTGCACCTGGATGGGCTAAACACGTTCCTTTATACCTATAAAGTATAAATGTCATTCTCAAAATATTATCTCAATTTTTACATTGGATTTCAAATTTTTTACATTAGAAATGCAGTAAAAGATATCCACAGCAAGCTGCAAGGCCCCGCTAATTAGTGTACTGATTTTCGAGTGAGTGTACTGGAAACAAAAAACTCTGGTTTTACCTGAAAACAAATTTTTTTCTTGTAATAGACACATCATATGGGGTACTAGAGCATACACAAATCGTAATAATGTGTAGAATATAGAAACGCTGTGGTATCTCATGGTATGCTTAGCCTGAGTCGCTCGGCCTATGTCGAACAAAATCGCGATGCGTAGCTGTTAAAAAACGAGAGGATTCGCTGTACTATCACGGCAATTTTTAACACGAAGATATAGGGATGATGACGATGTGCGCCATGGAGACAACCAATCCTTTTGTGACATGTCCATTCACCCATATGTGACCCGGCAGCACAAATGAGCCGTAAATTCCCTAAATTGTATTCTGAGTTACGGTGTAAAATATGTACGAAGGTCGTATTCATCGGTAACTTAAGCTGGCCCGACATCTGACTCATTTTTATAGTCAAAAACTAATCAATAATCCTATTGTTGAAGTGGATAATAAACTTCTACCTTAGATGGCTATAGAACTTTTAATAGCTCTGGTCTTTGTTTGCTTTTGCTAAATCCTGTTCAAGTGGTGGGTTACCAGGCATTGTATTTTGTACAGGTATGCATAACCAACAATTAACAATGAGAGAACTTTCTTAAACCTCGTTGACTTGGGGATGATTTGAAATGACCGCCAATTATGACTGTTTGATATTTATTGCCAGCAATGTGGAAAAGGGGACACATGTAAAAACGTAAAAAGCTCTAATTTTGTTGAAGGAGCAAAGTTTAACAAACCATAACCCCGCTTCTGGATATCGTTTGAAGTCAAATGATATACCATTTTAAGTTTATGATGTTTATTTTTAAACACGAAATAAAACAAAATTGACCGGGGAGGAATTTACGGCTCATTCGCCGTGGACGGTCACATATAATAATAGCAATCAGATTTTGGGATGGATGTTTACACACTCCCTCATTTCAAATATATAGTTTTGGTTTCTCTTTTGTTCAGAAACCAAAAATCAAGGGATTAAAAAGTAGAGCTGATCTGGTCTGCAATCATAACACTATTATGCTGGGAGGACACAGTATAGGGTATAACTTCGAGCATGGTTAAATATCAAAAATACAAAAAATATCAAATTTGCCATAAAAGGTGTGTTATATAGCGAATTTCAAAAATATCGATATGTCTAATGTGCTCTCAGTTCCCACAAAAAATACTGTGCAAACGTTGCTATCCGAGCCCTCAACCCAAAGAGAAACGTGTGAAAAACATTATTTGGGCAATTGATGGATTGATTTTGAACTCCTATTTAGCAACACTTGGCGTTTCCTTTTATTTCTTTTATAAAATACTACACATTATTGTTAATGTGTATTACCCCATTGGAATGGTCCAAAAATGTCTCTATTTGTACCAACTTAATTATCTCAGGGACGGGTGAACGGATTTGGATCATTTTAGCACCATTGTTAAGCAGACACTTCATGGGTTTTGAATCTTTAAGAAATATTTTATTTTTACTGCCGATATTTTTAAGTTATGCACCACTTTCCATAGGGCCTATTTTTATTGAGACACCCTGTATAGTAGCGTACCACATGCGATATAATTTGTCTCTTGTTTGCCTCTTCACTAATAAGCACCCTATGCAATAAATGTAACACAATCATTACGATTGGGTTTTGGAAAGAACCTTCTGTTAAATCATGCATGACTCAATTACAAATCTCTAAATCCCTTTCTTCTTATCTATTGATATTTTGAATAGTGTTTATCTTTCCCTAATAGATTATGATACTAAATGAACAATTAGCTTGGGCAGCCCCTACATCTCATAGAGTCTGTTTATAGTGAGCCAGATTATACGGTATTTAGCGTATAAGTACATCTTATACGGTATTGATCGCCACTATAAACAGACTAATAGCGCTATTTGCCGCACATATTATACGGAACTGATCGAAATCGATGGATATTGCAGTATATTCATTCCGTATGCAGTCACTATAAACAGACAGGGATTAACGGTACCGTTATTCAAGGAAGTGGAGCAGGGTTATATAGGCCTAATTAGCACATATTTGTCAGTTTAATAACACATCACCTACAAATATGGTACGGTACACACCGTCATCATCCCTATATCTTCGTGTCAAAAATTGCCGTGATAGTACGATGAATCCTCACGTTTTTCAACAGCTACGCATGGTGATGTTTTTCGAGATAGGCCGAGCGATTCAGGCTAAGCATACAATTTGAGATTTTGAGAGCCTGCCACACTGTTTCTATTCTATGTTTTTACGATTTTCGCATGATCAGTATATGGCTGGCCGTAACCGCCACAACGTGGAGCTGCTACGCGTAGCTTACTTTTCGCTTCGCGGAGCTAAATTGACCAATCATGTTAGATCTTTTCATTACGCGGAGCCAGTGGATGCATCCTCGTTCCAGAGAGAGAAAACTCTTGCCAAAATTAATGTTTACTATGGAAATTTTAAATGAATCGATTGTAAATAAACCACGACCAGTTGTACAGGATCAATACCATTGTTTGATTAGTGTATAATCAATGTTACCTTGCATGCATGTGTGATGTGTGTGGCGTGTTTGTTTGTTTGTTTGTCTACTGTGTCAGGCCAGGATCACTGACACCCACGGTACTGATACTGTCATACTATCACGGTGATCATATTGTTGAATGTTGTTGACTTTAAAATAATCATGATGCAGTCATGTCTACAGTAGAATTCACCACGACCTTTGAAGGACTTAAACCCCATTAAAAGCTATTAAACCAAGATAACACTCAATGAAAACAGCTCAACTATGTTACATCAGATCTTCTCTGGTTAAATACACACTGCACTTGTGTCTGTTTTACCTGTGCAATGAGCAATGAGCTGGTACCATAGTTTCAGTTGGGTGAACGATTATAAAGCGAACGCAAGGTAACAATACTGTGGGCTTTTGTTTACGAAATGAGACAATAGTCTGCTTATTGTTAACCAGCGTTCTTGAAAATGAGAAGCTCAATGACTTAACACGGTTTAGAAATAATTTCTTCATATTTTTTGGTGTTATCTGTCATTTACATATCCTTCCTAAAACACAAAAGTACCAATATTTCCAAACACCTAAATTAGCTAAAAATTTAGGACATGCAAAACTATATTTTCTAGAATTTCAGAGAATACTTTAAATATTGGCCGGTTATTTTTTACACAGTGACGTCAACTAGGCAATGGCCTATACTTCTAACATACACTATTTGTAGAGGCCACGCGTCAATGGTGAGCGCACTGAGTATTGTGTATAGGAAAACGGACAGTAAACTACATTATGTATGGCCTACTACTAGTATATAAAGTAAACCCGAACTGGTTTGCTGAAGGTCGAATTCCGCAGGCCACACCGCGCAAGTTATACAAATTAGCCCCCGGCGATACACTGCAGATCGCAGAACTGTGTGCATGGTTTACCACCACTCTGCCTAGCTATATAGTTATGTACAATAATGTATGAGTTTCTTATGAGTGCATGTCCATCTTAATAATAAGTCGGTTCGTACTTTTCATAAACTACTTTTTGAATCACAACTTTCGTGACCGAGGATATCTTGCAACTACGTGACGCTCGTCTGGCAAATTCTTAATGAATAAATTCGCTTCACGTAATGAGTAAGTCGTACTTGATTGGTCAGTTTTACCTCCGAGTAATGAAAAACTCTAACATGATCATGATTGGTCAATTTGGCTCCACGGAGCAAAAGTCAGCTACGCGTAGCAGCTCCACGTTGTGGCGGTTGCGGCCTACCATATCAGTATCCCATATGATATTTCTATTGCAAGAAAATTTTATCATAAATCACATGTTTTATCTTAAATACACTAACTGGAAATTAAATGCACTAATTAGTGAGGACCGGTATTTTGCTGTGGATATGTTTAACTGCAATTTCGCGGTAAAAAATTTGAAATCTTGGGTAAAAATTGTGATCATATTCAACTCTTTGAGAAAATATTTATATAAAGGAACGCATGTAAAATCCAGCTGCAATACAATGTACATTATTGACACACTAACACTCTCTTTATCTACGTCAATAATAGAATATCGATTTCAATCGAATTGAATACATTGCTCAGTTTTGAGGTATGTAGTTGACTACTAAGCGACCTAAGCGATCGATTGCTAGCCAATCAGATAGAACTCCTTTTCTTGCGTTCGGTGAAATACCACTCGCCCGTCGCTGACCAACGGAGTATTAAATTTATATTTATCGTATAGGAAGTCGACACTGTGCGGTACTGCAGCAATAATGTTAAAAAGTAGGCCGGTATCGTTTCGACGGCAAACTATTTGAAACTGGCACAATATTTGTGTCTCCCACATTGCACTGCGGTGACCTCGAACACGCTGAGTTCAACCACCTCGGATTCAGAATAGCGCTATTGGTCGCCACTATAAACAGCCGAGATAACGGATAAGTGACATTCCAGCCTAATCCCATATACGTATAAGGATACCGTATAAATACCGTACACCACTATAAACACGCTCATAGGGCAATACGCTGGCGAAGTTACGTAATAATCGGATTAACTACTATAGCAATAGGTGAAAACAATTTTTGAATATACCGGCCTGCACTGATACGTTCACGCGATACCTCTGCATTGAACCATATCATGCTGATCACTTGCACCTGTAAGATTAGTATCTTTGAAAAGACCAGTATTGTATTCAATCTATTATTGCAGACATACACAGGTGATGAGTGCAACCTGATTGTTAGTGCAGCGCGATATGTTCAAAATTGTTTTCACCTATTGCTATGGTAGTTAATCCGATTTATTACGTAACTTCGCCAGCGTATAAAGCTAGCGGCCTGATCGATTCTTCCTGTATATCAATATGCTTCATTTACATTACATTACAGAGATCGGACACTAATCCCAACCATAACAAACCATGTAAACAATGATCACCTATATTACAGGTAATATTACAGGTCTATATTACAGGATTAGATTTAGTAAACTATGGTCTATTTGTATTATTTTGATTGAGCAGGAAAGATGTGATACTATTTTTTTATAGTAGTCTAGTTGCCGGCGTCAGGTATAGATGAGGTGACCTCAATGTTTATCAACAAAGGCAAGGGACTGGTATCATCTTTATGCTTGAATGAACCCCATGCAACCACTACACTGTTTAATAGTCTTATTGTGATGTGGCGGGAGTTTTAAAAACACGATCCCTGAACAAAATATGATGCGCGCGCATACTGCAAGGCAAAAAACAATGGAAATTTTGATGATGCGTGCGCATACTGTCAGGCATTGACGTCAGAAGTCACATCATCTATACACCAATCCGAGAAGCGTTTACTGTATTTGGCACTCTATTGACGGCAACACGGATGTACCAGAGCGGGAGATTTAATTCGTAATTCAATACTCATGATTGTGTATTGAATATCACTGTTGTGTACAATTCCCGGGTACAATTCTGTATAGCACACAATAAATAATGGATGGAACCCCCGACCCGGGACACCGCAGTTTTACATCGGGGACACCGCAGTAATGGCGAAGTCGGATAGGTGTATACATAGAATGTTTGTTTTTTTATGATGATGACATGGACGTACTGATCATTATGTATGATACAAACTCATTTATAGGTGTTGTGCGTTTGGAAATTATAAAATCAAAATTTCAAATTGCTCAAATACCTCTTTTAAACATATCAAATTATTTACATAAATAAATAAACAAAAGCAAATAAATAAATAAATAAACGAAAAAATTGAACAAATTTTAGCGTAGCATTAAAATCACAAATATAACCATTGCTGGCAGGAGGACTCGAACCAACGATATTAATATCAGCAGTCTGATGCTCTACCATTGAGCTATGACAGCATCTAGTGATGAGGGTCGAGTTTTTAGCTTATACAGTGTTTGTATGTGATAATGTCGCCTCGTGAAATAAATAAATATAAAATCTCAATTTTTAATTTAAATTTATTTGATATTTTCTAACCTATATTTTCTTTAGAGCAGACAAATATTTGCCCTTTTATCCAATTTGACCGCTATATAAGAATCTACTTCTTTTATTACTGATTTAATTCCGCGATTTGTTCCATTAAGCAATATCAAAGATTAATGTCACACATCTCACAACAGATATTTAGTTGGCTTAGTGGTCTTGTACAGTGCTGTTTAACCAGGAGGTACCGAGATCGATTCCCACCTCTGCCTGCAATTTTTTTTTAAAGACTGGGAAATAATAACCTGACATTCGCTGCTGACATTCGTACTGCAGAAGCGGAGTTATAACTTGTTAAACTTTGCTCCTTCCGTAAAAGGGTACATTATTTTGGCACTACATTATTTCTTTCTTTTTTTTCCACATTGCTGGTATTAAATATCAAATGGTCATAATTGGCGGTCACTTCAAATCATCCCCAACTGAACGACGTTCAGGAATGTCCTCTCATTGTTAATTGTTGGTTAACCCACCACTTGAAAATAAAGGACTATGAATAGTTGCAACAAGATTACCTACGGGATTATCTCAAGGATATAATTATGTTCTCCCTCCTTTTCTAACATCTTCTCTGATATGTGCTAGTGTCATTGGTTATTGTTAAAAGGCAATAAGGTGTGTAATTGCAATATTTCCTCTGAATAGGAAAGACTCTCTACATCGAACTATGGATGCTGGTGGTTCGCAATACTGTTATTTAAGAGAAGGTATCTTCCAAATCCAAATCGAAATGATGTTTAAGCGCCCCTTTTCAATCTTAAAGTACAAAAATATGTGGTCAAAAGTAATAAAGTGTGTCCTTGGCTAATAGTAGGAAACTCAGGGAGCTGAACCTGGCTGTGATGGTTTATGTAGGTCGATTAGGGCTTGTGCTGATCTTGAACTGCATATTCCAGGATTGGTTTATAGTATTGTTTGGGCCACCGTGACAGGGTTCGCAGGTTTTGCAATTTGCAAATTCTTCAATTTATCAATATTTCATGAAAATTTACCAAACAAACGGATACAGTCATGACAGTTAATATTTAAAGTACATGTATAAATGGTCATAGTTATAAAAGAAAGAATAAAAGAAACATAAACAAATGAATTATAGCAATATTCAATATTAATGGCAGCGGCCGTGACTTATCAATGGCGCTGGCGGGTAATACACGGGGGAAGACGACGGTGTCGCCACCTTCTTGCATTGCGCTGGTATATGAGTTGCAACGGCCTGTCCCCCTGAGGAAAATATTTTCAAAATCTTCCACGGGGGTAGTGTGGATTTCAACTGAATAACCCAATAGAACCGGATTAGTTTGATCTTTCGATCGATCATCTATGATTGTTTGATTCTTATTATTCACTACAAAATTCCTGGCGACGTAGTACCTCTGCTGCAATGTTACTTCGCGGCTACTACCGCTGCTACTACCGAGTACACAAGCCCTTTGTGGCCGACGTTGGTACTACACCAAAGTACCAGCGTCGGCCACCATACTGTAGATACCCCGTAGCAAAGTACTTACATCGATACTCCACCATGCGTCACCTAAGAGTCAACTGCGATGTACCGAGTAGGTGACTTATAGGCAGACCATGGTCGGGGGTACTTCGATGGCCCTTCAGCGGTAGTACCTGCACAGTAACCGCATCCATGGTGTACCCATGTGTCAGCAGTGAAGTAGCAGTGAAGGTACTCATCCGCGAGGTACTCCGTCGCCAAAATCATTCGATCGTAAAGTTCATTGACTTCAAGGCGCGCGCGCCCGTGGTACAATTACGCGGCCGACTGCGCGTTCAACTACGCGTTCAACAAGGCTTGCACACGAACGCGTTGAAGTGGAATTATTAATTTGTTATGATCTGGATGCAATTGCTTGTTGCACAGTGCAGTTTTTCCGTACGCCGGCGACAGTGTTATAATTCCGAAATATTTAGAAAAGATTACATCATGTATTTTATGTTCATATGTTTTTTATTCATTAACTCATTACTTGCTTTAGTTATTTTACTGATTTATTTATTACCTGTTTATTTATTTAGTTGGTTACTTATTTATTTACTTATAAATTTACTTAGTTCTTCCTTTATTTATTTAATTGTTTTTATACTTATTTATCTTCACTTATTTATTTACTCATTTAGATATTTATTAATTAATTTATTTATTTAGTTGCTTATTTACTTACTTGGTTATTTTCTTATCTTCTTATTTTCTTGTTTATTTACTTATTTAGTTATTATTTACCTAATTATTTACTTATTTGTATAATTAGTTATTTACCTATCTCCCTATTTATGTATTTATTTATTTATTTATTTATTTATTTATTTATTTATTTATTTATTTATTTATTTATTTATTTATTTATTTATTTACATCTTTGGGTTATTATTTATTTAATATCTTATTTACTTGTTTACCTATTTCCTTATTTATTTACTTACTACTTTAGTTATTTACTTACATATGTATTAGGGGTTCATTCATATATTTTCATGACTAAACGTTGTTTATGCCCTCGGGCTTACATACGCAACATTCTGCTTGCTGTTATTTTCCTCCACAACTAAAAATACCATCATTTAAAACTAAAAACTACCAGTTCCTTATCATGTTTTAACAGTTTTTCCATCGCTAATTGTAAGAAAACGTTTACTTGCTCAGTCCATCGTGCTTGGACACGCGCGAACATACATCACTCGCGCTTTGCGTAAATAGCTCGCGAACATAGGCGCGTAGTATCCTACTCGCGAGCGTGCATCAGTTCTCGCGCGGCTTGTTTATGACCGGAACGCCGGGCATAAACGTTGTTTATGCTCGCCTATCAACCAATCACGCATGCTGTTATATAGCGCGTATGTATGAATTGTTATTTATTTCAGCTATTTATCTGATGATCGCCGTTTTAGGCGTGAAACTCCGAGTAATAAATCATGCTGTTATAACATAATTACGCTGTTTTATGTATTTTATTGTTATTTACTTATTTATTCACTCATTTACTAATTTACTAATAGGCCTACTTAACTTATCCGCTTAAAAATGCCCAAAGAATAAAATAAGAAACATAAATCAAGAACATATTAATCAATATAAATCAATATGGCAACAAAAATAAATAAGAAATGGCAACCCGCTTGCCTCATTTTTTTGCCAGAGTACCCATGTCGGTACTCAGCGGCAGAGTACCTGGCAGGTGAGTACCAGTGTCGGTACTCGGAGTACCTTCAAAGTACCTACGCCACGAGGTATTCGCGAGTTGCAGCCGGTTTGCTGGGCCACAAAAATCAATTGATTGACTTTTGTTGATTTTGATTACATATGAATCTGCGCATGTAAAGATATTGATCAATACAAATTTACCAGTAATTCTATCTACTAGGGATGACCAATGAACCATCAACTTGATTAGAACACTCCCATAGACATGCAGGGAGCTCAACTGTGCACTGCTTGCACAGACATTTCTAAATTGATCCCATTCTTTTATTTTTCAATATTTTCCTGTAAAAATTGGGGAAGTTAATCCCAATTATATTTTGTAACTATCTTGCAAATTACAGCAACATAACTTATTTCATTTTCCTGTAAGTGCGAGTCAAAATTGGTCCATCGCCACAGTGCGCTTAATTGCCAGTGGCTGAGTTCAGCACTGCTCAAGAATGGCACAAAATATTCATGTCAATAATTTCAGGTGAAAAACGTGGCCTACTGAGCTGTAATTTGGCAGAGTTGCCAGTAATACCTCTATCATACCCTCTGTAAAAAGGTTAAAAATTGAACAAGTAGATCTCGAGTTACAAATTAAATCACCAGCTTCCCTTTGGAATTTCCATACTCCTTTCGAATCATGCTAAGAAGACACCTTTCTGAACATAAATGTGAAGTTTCGTGCCCATTCGATGTATTTTTCACCTGATTTCAACCCTAAACGTTTTCTTATATTTAGGCCTATACCATATACAACTTGCTGCTGGCTATACCTTGTTTAGAACTTTCAAAAGAAGTACCTGAATGTGCAACCATAACTGTTTCAAAATAGCCCGCGAAAGTAATGCAGTTAACTCCGAGGTCATGTATTGAATTGTTTTGAATGAGGAATACTACGGGAACCAGCACCTTTTGTTAGAAGTCACACATGAGCATGATGAGTGAAGTGGATAACCTCTATTGTTGTGAATGAGTCAATGACCTTCAATGACACTTAAGATTTAATTTGCATACACCTACTAATTGGTCATATTAAACCCAATAACATTGAAATTTTTGGTTGTGAAAAAAAAAAGTTTACCTGGACTTTGATTTTGCAATTTTGATTTTGTGCCATATCGGCCATCTTGGATAATTTTTGGCAAATTTTTCTCTAAATGCATGATTTCAATGCCTCGGTTTGAAAAAATATGCCATTGACCAGTAAAGTGCCATTTCATAAGAAACCCCTTTGATACTTTCACAATATGCTTGTTTCATGTTTGCATATATGTTAAAATAAAGAAATATATATATAAAGGTAAATATATGCTTATGCCAATTTTGCTCCCAATTGATATTTTTTGGACCTTGTCATTTTATTTCGTTCCAATGACCGGTCAGAATGGGAAACTTTGAAAATTCATAATTCGAAAAGTTTTTGACCGATTTTGACAATTTAACCACCAAAATACTTCTATTGATGAGTTCTATCCAGAAAACAATATTTTGTAGCAATAGGGGCAAAATGAAATTTTGATGGTTATCCCTACTACTAGTACATATAATTTGAGGTGCGAGTAAACAGTATTTCAAAAAAGGGTGTAGCTTAGAATTGATGTGATGGGATTCAATTTTATTCAATATCTATGCTGACCAACAGATTGTTCAATGGTTTCACAATTTAAATTACTTTCTATGAAAATATGGCCAAGGAAGGCACTGAGACAAACAGCATGCATGTGAAATGTTCCAAAAGTTAACATTTGAGATGTTTGAAGTAAATATATAACATATACAACTTTATCTTGCTTGTCTCCCTATGTGTTGGTGCATATAATAATGGCCTTTACAATGACCTTTGACCTCCATGTGTGACCTCTGATACCACCAATACATCAATGTACCCATAATGCAGCTCTGACTCAAATTTGATTGCGTTATGATTTAAGCTGTTCATATGAGACAGAAACTTAACCGAAACTTCTAATCAAACCTGTGGTTTTTTGCTACTGGAGGGGAAATAAGAAACAAAATAGGAGAGAAGATGAACAAAGAAGTTACTTCTTACCCCCGGGATTCGAACCTCGGACCCCTCCCATGCTATGCAAACGATCGCTGACCTGTAGCCACGGGGGTTGCATTGGCCCAGCCAGTGATTCCCTGGGTATATGACTTGGGCTGATTGTGTCATCGCATCACATGGAATGCATGCACACCCGGTGGTTTTAATAGTGAGCTTTAGTGAGACTCAGTGTGGTTAGGGTTAACCAAACTGCTTTATTTTTGGATACAAAGGATAGAAGAAATTTATGTAAAATGTGTTTCTTTGATAACTTTTGGCCATCTTTGATCCATTTTAACTCCTTGGGGAGGAGGTTGGGTTTGGATTGGTATAGTTTCCTCATATATATAAATGTTTTTTTAAATTTTTATAGAGGTTGCATTACTTACATAATTCCTTGACTAAGTGGTTTGGTTGGTTTGTACTATTTCAGAGCTGCCAACCTTTCTTGATCCGGCAGAAGACTTCCTCATTTGCTGACAATCTTCTGTCTTCTGCAAAACATACTAATCTTCTGCATTTGCAGCCATCTGGCTATATCTTCTGCATTTGCTGCTTAGCAGCCCTTGGTGCGAGAGCGCCACATCCTAAGCTTTTTTTACACTTCGCAGAAATCTTCTGCATTTACATATTCCAATGTTGGCAGCTCTGACTATTTTAATAAAATGTTTGTGTTTGTGTATTTATAGCTACTCCAAGGCATAGTACATGAGTTGTTAAATGAGAGAGGCATCACTAAAGACCACCCTATATATACACAGTGCTCCAAGAGACTACACTATTAATAATATATTTTTGTTTGTGTGTTTACAGCTACTCCAAGGCATAGTACATGAGTTGTTATATGAGAGAGGCATCAATAAAGACCACCCTATATATACACAGTGCTCCAAGAGACTACACTATTAAAGGTGAACCTCATTGAAAATAAAGTTATATATCAATGGAAAGCTTATGATGTCAGGAAGCAGAAAAGAATATTTTTTATTTGCATAGCGTACCAGGCTAGACATAATCTCCATGCAAAGATTGGATATGGCACCCCCCCCCCTAAATTACAAAACGAAATCGTTCAAATTGGGCGCTTTCGTTGATGACGTCAGCCCAGGGACACACAGTTACTTCCGGGTTTGATTGTAAACACAATGTCCGTGTATTACTGTGGCATGCATCGGGCCAATTCAGTCATTGTCAACTTTACATGAAAAATAACTGCTAGTGCTACCAGTTCAGATCGTCACACCAAGTTGAGATGAACTTATCAAAGGAAAATGAAGGAATAGAATAAGGTACATGTACAGGATTTTTTAATTATTTCTTAGCTTTACAACCGGTCATGGCCGGTCATGTATGATAGACGAACTTGTATTATAGATACATACGGGATGAGCTCAGTGACTGACTGAGTCTCACTACGCCGAGTGTTCAGTATCCGCGACTGTACTGTACATACTTGCAGCCAAAATGACCGATTTGATATTCACATTCTGATATTTCCAACTTATTGCTACTTCATCAGCAAAATTTATTCCTGTAAATGTTCCAAATATAAGGGAACGATTGATCAAATCTGCTGAAACACCCCATGAAACCACAGATATATGGAACACACAACGCAAGTGCTGCCGGCGGACGAAGCCCCGAAGCGAGTCGCTGTGTTTGTGCATATCAGTCCCTGCCATTTCTTCAGCAATTTACGCATCGTGTTCGGTAATCCATAAAACATGAATGTTTCACTTTTTCAGTACCGTACACTGATTGTACTATCATTAAAGAATCGTGACACAAGTGACAATGTTTTAATTTTATTCAGATTTCCATTTAATAACGGTATACTAAGCCTAAATTGTATTTATTTTATCATAAAGTATCTGCCCGAGTATCTGTTTCTTTCAATCGTGATTGTGTGGAAAGAATGTATTACCGCAATGCGCTAAATATGAAAACCTTTATATGGGCTGGATTTGACGAAATCGACGGTTCTTTATTAATTTTTTGATTACTGCAAGACGATATTTTTTTAATCAGATATTTTAAAATGAATCAAGAATAGGGAATGTCACAAACAAGTATTTGATTTGTTATTCGATCATGTTTATTCAGTCCATGACATGAACGGTACTCGGTAGCAGCAAGCATTTGCGCATGGGATTGATCCCAGCGCGAAATTCAAACTCAATTACCCAGTTATACCCAGCCAGTTATGACTGATTTTGTCAAAAATTTACGGAAAATTTATGTGTTGACAATAATTCTATTATTTCTAATATATATAGAAGGAACCAGCAACTTGAAAATTCCTCTAATTTCAAGCTTTATCATGTTTATTGTGAAAATCAGACTTGCCGGGCAGCTTGCAAAGTACAGGAAGCCAGTCTTGTTTACGTGTTTCCGAGTAGGATCACGTAAATGCGAACCCTGAGCTTACGTCACGAGCATTCCCAAGGTCATAGACGATTGATTTGGGTGCTTTTTGGGCGCCTTAAAAAAGACCAAAAATGCATTCATTTTTTTAATTTTTCAGCTTTATTGGCCATCAAAAAAATCGGAAAAAATAATTTTTAGTATCCTGACATCATAAGCTTTTCATTGATATATAACTTTATTTTCAATGAGGTTCACCTTTAATAATATGTTTGTGTTTGTGTATTTACAGCTACTTCAAGGCATAGTACATGAGTTGTTAAATGAGAGAGGCATCAATAAAGACCACCCTATATATACACAGTGCTCCAAGAGACTATTTAATATGACAAAGGAATGCGTCAGAGTAAGTTAAATTTAATGTCCTAACTGAAGATAGGGATATAATCGCATAAAATTGGTGAGTGCGAATGAGCGCCAATGCACTGTAACAATCTTAGAAGCAACGGCGAATTCCCTTAAAAATGCGATTGTAATGCGATTGTAAATGAATTAATTGAATTAAACAGAACACACCTTTTTACAATGGTTTACGGCCAATTTTTCAGACAAAAAAGAATTTTGATATAATATTGATGGCTGAGATGATACCATAACATATCGGATGAGTCATAAAAATATCGGACGAGCCAACGGCGAGTTCGATATTTATATGACGAATCCTATATGTTATGGTATCATGTGAAATAAGCCATCCAATATCATCATTATTAGGTTTTCTTAACTCCTAATAACCCGGAAAACATAATAATGAGATTAATTGGGTAAAACCCTGGGTAGCTCACTAGCTCTCGTTTTTCAGGGTTCCCGCAGTCCGTAAATTTGAAAACACCTTTTCAAGGCCTTGAAAGTCCTGGAAATTTGCACAAGGTCCTTGAAAGTCCAGGAAAATTTGAATTTTACTTAAAGTATAATTTTGACAAAATTTGGGTAATGGAGAGGAGCTGTCACTTTCGTTATGTGCCGCATGGAGAGCCGCATCTTGATTTTTGTGTTGTGGTAAGTCCTTAAATCATGCTTTTAGACCTTGAAAATCCTTGAATTTTAAAGGCTTCAAGGTGCGGGAACCCTGGTTTTTAACAGGCCCGCTCAGATAGGACAAGGTGCCTTATTAATAAGGCGATTCATTCATTCACAAAGAATGCATTATGGGTAAAATATCGGGATAAAATAATGCTGTTCTCCTATACACGGTCATGGGAATGAATTTCGACTGATCAGAAATTCCTGTGATTTTATTTTTCAAAATAAGGTAGGTTCAAACAATTTTTGTTTGTTACATGAAAATTTTATGGGGACATTCAAAAAAGTAAGAAAAGTTTTTTATGAAAAGTTCAGCGCTATTGAAATGATATCCTGCCAGATTTTTATCCACAATGCATTCAATAATAACTGCACACCATCAGTTTTGAAGTCGTCGTATGAAATTGGATGGGTTTTACTACTTACTGAAATTGCTTATTAGACAATAATAACTGCACACCATCCGCTTTGAAGTTGTGTGAAATCAGATGGGTCTTACTACTTACTTGCTCTCTGTCAGGTAGACCGTTGGGGGCGATGTGATGATTTTGGCGCATGACTGGCGCATAGTTATGTCAATGTGTCGGTGAGTTGGGACTTTTTTGATGTGCGCAGTAACAAAAACCAAATAATTTTTGCATATTATAAACCAAACAAAGTTTAATTAAAAGCAAAAACATGGCAGCCCAAAACTAATATTTCGAAAGCCCTGATGTAGGGGCTGTGTGAGCAAATTTACTTTCAATTTACTTTTTTTCTTGTTTGTTTTGTTCTTGTTTTAACAGGCTCTGCCACCCAAAAGCTACTCCAGTCTCACAGATGAAATGAAGAACATTGCCAGTCAAAATGTGGAGTTTGTGGTTGGCTTTGAAGAAAAACACTATACTGCCAAAGAAAAGTAATGAACTTGGAGGTGGTTTCCTTAACCCTAACAGGACCAAGTACTACAAAATACTACTTGATATATGCGCTGTTTGTGTGTGCATCCCACGTGGTGTGATGACGCAATCGCCCTAAGTGATGTATAGGCACGGTTTCGCTGGTCTGCGAAGCCCAAGACCCATGACAAGGTGTCGCCGACCCAGTGCTTGGCATGCGAGGGGTCTCGGGTTCGAATCCCACCCAGAGCAAACAACTTCTTTCTTTCTTTATTTTCTCTCTTTATTCCTTCCTTTCCCTCCTGTCGCGAAAAAGCCCTGAGGGGTTAGGGTTAAAGAACTAAAGTCGGAGATGTTTCAAAATAGCCAATATTCTGAGTATTTCTTTTGACCATGGTGAAGACCATGAAGACATTGAGTGATTATCATCACGATGACTTAGATTTTGGAGTCGTCAACTATAGACTGCTCAGCCATGTCACATGTGTGAGATGTTGTTTTTTCGCAAAAATGCAGTTCTTCATGATCAACTCGATTAAGAAATTTATATGTGTATTATTCAAAGACAACCACTATTTGATGTGATAGGTCATATTATACAAATATTGACTGCTATGAGGGGCATGGTTAAGATTATAGGCCCGCGGTGATCTCAAAACCATGCTATGACCATGTCCCAATAAAGCAGTCTATATTTGTTTTATATACCGAATGGATATGTGGATGTTGCGATTGCGCAGTTTGATCGGGGCGCACATGACTGGTCCATAGTACAGTTCCATGGACCGGTCAATAGTTCATTTTGATGATAGGAATCTATATGAGGTATATAATAAGATATGTAGGTTTGTGTGTTGTATTAATGGAAATGTGTGAAACACTAAATAATGTAGGAATAAATAGGAAGCAATTTACGACTTCTACGCTACTCAAATTTCACTCACCGGAGCGCTTTCACCGGGTCAACCGGCGTCTTCAGCGGATGTTATTGCTCTGCAGATTTGTTGTTGCTACATGTAGTGATTTTATTGGAACACCTCCGATGACGTCACACATGTTGATGACGTCAAACTGGAAGATGTGGTGCCGCCCCTTGGTTCTGGGGGGGGGGGAGGGGTCAGGAGATTGTCACAAACAGGGCCAATGTCTAACCCTTTGTCACAGTTCAGTCTGGGTCTTTTAGTTCTGATATGGGTGGCTTCCAAGACACTACGAGTAAAGTCCTTAGACTCCCTCTCTAACACTTTTATGTTTTCCCAGTCAATCTGGTGCCCTTTGCTCCTGTCAATATGCTTCTTGATTGACCCAGATAACATCCGCTGAAGACGCCAGTTGACCCGGTGAAAGCGCTCCGGTGAGTGAAATTTGAGTAGCGTAGAAATCTTAAATTGCTTCGTACTATACAATGTGTTTTATTGGAACCTCATTGATCAAAGTCCCTCCTCCAAACAAATTTATTTTCCGTAAACCCAACTGACATTTGGGCCAAAAACATTGTTTGGTTGCGCTCGACGGACCGACCCTTTGTCCAGAATTTTTTTCATTCAGAAATTTTGCCATCTTGAAAAATGTTTCATTTCTAAACTGTTTTAAAACATGGAGGAAGTAATACAGTAAGGCACCAGTAACCAATTTGTTTGATCTTTGGGTCGACCGCCCATGCTGCTTCGATGCTTTTTATTAATGAAATAACAACTAAATAATCAGAATTAATGCTAAATTTATACTTTTCAATATCAATACAGGCAAATATTTGTATCACAATTAACAGTGGTCAATTAATTTCATAAATGATAAGGATTGACCACGCATCGATGGTCGATCAAATAAAACATCCCAGTTCAGTCTTTATTTATAAGCTAGTAATTAGGTCCATACATGTTTTGGATACATGTATGACCTTTAAAAATAATCAGACCGATCATGTCTTCCATAGCAGGGTCAAAGGACAACCAAACAACTTTTTTCGGCCTTTAATCTTGAATCGGGAAAACATATTTATTGCAAATATACCGATTCTCATTTTTTCGAAATGCAGAAAATTGTGTTATTTTTCAGAATTTTGACATCCTGAATTATAACACAAAAGTTGTTAGTGTATTCGTACCTGTACACATGAATGAAATCATACAGAAGAAAATTATCACAATTCTCACTTTATTAGGCTTTTATTGAGCTAATTATGCAGGTTGACAATCAATTGTTTTATGTTTTATTACTTCAATTAATATATACAATTGTATTTGCATCTCCTATAACAATAATTCGGAATGATAACAAAAACTTTCTGAATTTAAGATAAAGTAATGCATTTCATTTGAGAATATAGGCATTCTTATCCAAGATGGAATACTCAGCATGCCTGTAACTCCATGACTCCATGATAAACACACTCGCGTATAACACGGTCCAGAAGATTGCATGCATGTGCCTTAGATTATGTAAAATGTTGCTGTATTTTGAGTGAAATTTGGCTTCGCTTCCTTTGAAGCAAACATTTTCCAGCTCTGTACGCTACATGGACACAACATGTATAATGTTCCAGCTTGGCAAACAATTACTTACAATGCCTATAGTGTTGATTAGACAATGCAGTCTTAGATTACATGATCCAGATATGTGACAAGATTTCATCCACTTGTGCCAAATGGAAAAAGTGTGAAACCAAGACATAATGGGCTATTCCATTTAAAATCCACACCACCCATGTGGAAGATTCTGGAAATATCTTCCACAGGGGGAGTATGAATTTCAAATGAAATGAACACATTGGAATTTGAATTTCATACACCGTCTAGAAAAGAATCATTTGAATGTCATACCCCCTGTGGAAGATATTTCCAAAAGCTTCCACAGTGGTAGTGTGGATTTTAAATGGAATAGCCCAATTAGTGATCTAAAAGATGCAATATGAAAATTCGTCAGCTTCATTCTATAGTGGCATAAGGTGAGGCACCGCGAATAAACACACTCATATAAATGATTTGTTCGCCTTGTTGGCGCAATTCAAAATGAGTAAGTTTGGACAACTCAAAAATAGTGTAAAAGTTGCCAAAACAAAATTTATTTAAGTTATCCGAACTTAAAAAATGTTGAAAAAGCTCAAAAAGTTCGGTCAACTAATCAACTTTGTTGGCATTACTTAAAAAGTTGATGTAAGTCGTTGCGTCAACTTTTTAAGTAATGCCAACTTCTGAATTCAAGTTCAGGGAACTTAGAAAAATAAACAAGGTTCAAAGAACCAATTCTAGTTGAGTTATGGTAACTCAACATGTAAGTTGATGTCACTCGATCATAATAAGATACTGGTACTTATTGTTTTGAGTTATTCCAATTTGGTACTTTGTTACTTAATTCACGTAATTCTGCACAATTAACAGTATTCAAATATTTATTTTTGTAATCAGTGCAAAATTTTGTATACTATAGCACACCTCTAGAAAATTATGCTAACCTAGTTTCATTTTCTGAGTTGTAACAACGCAATAAAGTTAGTGCAAATGAGTGCCACCAACATAATGATATCGAGTCAGCGTTACTCAAAATTAGTACGCGTTGGCATTACTCGGAAAGTTGACGCAACGACTTACATCAACTTACTGAGTAATGCCAACGAACAATTTCTATGAGTGCAGCTTTTAGAAAATTGAGTTGTGTAAAGCAGACATTCATTATTTTGTAAATGATTTGAAATTTCTGTAGTAAGATAAATAGATTTTATCTTTATATAACTCTTGAAAGAAATATAGACATAGTATTACAGGCAAATTAAAAACAATAAGTACGAGCTAGCACGTCAGTATGGAAAACACGCAAAACCCAATACCCTAAGTGTTCGCCACCATGGTCGCTGTGTAATCCATAATGGCGTTACTTTACAACAGCTTCATTCCAACTACTTTGGAATGAAGCGAGTTGATAGTATGACATTCAATGTTTTTTTGTTTTGCCAATATTATCTCAGTAATTATATGCCAAATATAACTAATTAGCTAGTTTTGGCTGTTGCGACTTGGCAAAATGAAAGAGAACATCATTAAAAACATATTTGCTAATTTTTAATTGCGAATTATAACTTTGCGATAAAGAATGTTAGGCCATTGGTTTTAAACTTGACACTTGCAATAGGTGCATAGTGACATTGTATATTTCCAAATCGTGTTCTGCTAATTTCAGAGTGGCGAGTTTAAAACACATGGCCCGATGTAGAAGTCCACAACTGACAACATGCTCCAATTTCAGCAAAGTTCAATGTTTTTTGTTTTGCCGATATTATCTCAGTAATTATATGCCAAATATAACTAATTAGCTAGTTTTGGCTGTTGCGACTTGGCAAAATGAAAGAGAACATCATTAAAAACATATTTGCTAATTTTTAAACAAAAAATGACCAAAAATAACCTTACGTCACTATGGAATGAAGCCGACGAATTATAACTTTGCGATAAAGAATGTTAGGCCATTGGTTTTAAACTTGACACTTGCAAAAGGTGCATGGTGACACTGTATATTTCCAAATCGTGTTCTGCTAATTTCAGAGTGGCGAGTTTAAAACACATGGCCCGATGTAGAAGTCCACAACTTACAACATGCTCCAATTTCAGCAAAGCTAGTATCGAATTGTTTATCAATTGCATTCTAGACAGAATAAACTATTCCTATGATTAACATGACAAATAATTTGAGACCGCTCGAATAGCAAGCATACGAGCGGTGGAGTTGGAGTTGGGTGTCATAATGGCACAAGGAACAGACTGAGCTAGATTGATATTAAAAAGGGTATTACAATTTCAGGATAGTTACAGAATTTACAGGTTGATCACTTACCATAGCATCTGCGTTTCTCACCATTTTAGTTGATTTTGATGGCACTCATTACAGTACAAATGCTCAAAATGGGTATAAATGGTTGCCATGGTAACTGTCACACAACTACCCTCAAATTGAAGTACCAGTTGATACGAATAATATAAATTTAAAGTTTTATGATAAAAAATGCCTATATGTAGGCAAAAATGTCAAAACTGCCAAAGACGTTCTTTTATGCTGACCTTTGAAAATCACAAAAACTGTTTCAACGCAAATATCTCGGCTCATGTCACTATGCAGAAATAAACTATTAGAAGCTTTGTCTAAAAATGTTGCACGGAATCTGAACTAAAGCAGATAGACAGATGTGGCCTCTTTACTAAAATTAGCATGATTAGTGAAAATATCTTTTTATAATAGAAAATATCAGCCTCTCAAGATTGAAAAAAAGTTTTTGTAGAAAGTTGTAAGCCCGAACCTATTATATACATAATATTAATCAATATATAAAAAGAAATAAAATTGTCAAAACTTGCAATGGAGTTGATGTATTGTTATTCTTATTCTAGCACACAGAAAAGGATCGTACTAAAATTAGCATGATTAGTGAAAATATCTTTTTATAATAGAAAATATCAGCCTCTCAAGATTGAAAAAAGTTTTTGTAGAAAGTTGTAAGCCCGAACTTATTATATACATAATATTATCAATAGCTATCAATCAATATATAAAAAGAAATGAAATTGTCAAAACTTACAATTGAGTTGATGTAATGTTATTCTTATATTATTCTAGCACACAGAAAAGGATCGTATACGTGATGAAGATAACATGTCCCCTCGTCCCTGTTTATAGTGTTCAGAGCTCTCTTCCTAATCAAGATCGATTCTCGAATATGGCAGGCTCATTTCATTCCTTCTCAAGGACTTGGGGATCTTTCCAACTGATAACTTGATTAACATGATTATAATATATACAAACACAATGACAAGAAACAAAATTGATAACATGATTCTGTTGAACGGCAATCCTTGATTTGGATTATGCACTGACCTGTTGTTTTCTTTGGAGAGTAAAGTCCTTTTATTTGGGCTACTTTGTCTTGTTTCAAAGCGATCCCCACATTATCTTAGTCACATATATACAATCCTCTTCTGGGTGCTAGTGCACCCTCTATTGGTGACAGAAGTTGGATTGATAAACATCACTCTGAAGATGGACATCGTCCAAGATTGTTGAAAATGTCAGGTCAGTAAATAATTTTTGATTTTGACCAGTGGCGTAATCTTACATAATATGCATAAATGACCTAAAATCAAATGGTATATACTGTTCACACAGGGTGAGAATCGTCACCAATCTACCAAAAAGTCCTTTGTAAAATATATATTTCTGGACAAATTCACATAGTTATCACCCACTTAAAGCCATAATGTATGATTTTGTTATTGAGGTACGTACAATGAAAAAAAAAGCACTTAGAACCTTAACTGTGGAGCTCAATGGGTGAATTGGAGAATACAACCGAGGATCACCAGTTTTATTATCTTAAAACTTCTAAAAAATTTACTGTAATTAAAGCACTTCAGGCTAGGTATTTTAGAACACCATTGGGCATTACAAATTACAATCATGCAAAAAGTTGAAAAGAAAAATTAAAGGCAACACTCATGACCACCGTGGAGCAAATCACATATTTGGGCTTTAAGGTTCACTTTTGACATGCAAATTATTACTTGTTTTTTTTCTGAAAAAGGGCCAAATTTTGGAAGCCCCCTGGTTATTTGCCAGTGTTCACAGTGCATTGGCTTCTTCTTCCCACTTCCATCGAAGATATAAAATACACAGATATGGGTTCATCAGGTTAATGATATGGACATGGATGATGTATGTGGGGATCAATGGCATGATGCAGTTCACTGGAGGCTGTAGATTTGGAATGTGTTTGAATTAACAAGCACCAGTGAGCCACCAGGTGTCATGGACAAATCATGTGGACAGTACAATCCCTTGGCTATGCATTGTAGGAATGTACCTGTGGGGCTGTATGCATGAATGTGACCAGTGTTGTCTCTCATGTATACCATCATTGCAATATATATGTTATCCTCATCATCACACACTATCCCAGCTGAACCCGGGAGCTGAACAACCTATCACATCCTCATCTATCTTGGGTGTGAAGCTGAACACCTCATTACCTGTGTAATCTATTACTACTACCCTACTGTATACTGTACATTGAGAGGAATGAATCAGGATTTGATTCTTACTATTGACAACCATACTTCGATTATAACCAATTGAGCATTTGATCTTCTTGACCACCCTACCATCAGGATATGTATGAATTGTTATGATATGCCTTGCCCTATCACTCACCAATACTTTCCCTTCCCTGTCTATTGCAATACACTGCAGGTCAACATGTGTGTTTTCATCTTCACCTTGGGTTAAGGTGTTGAAGCAGTGAAGATACTTGCCTTGCTTATCAAACACATGTATGAATTTGCATTCATATCCTACTACTAAGATGTCTCCTTGTGGTGATACACAAATATCAATAACACGTATTGGTTGGTTAGAGTCTTGTTCCGTTGGTGTAAATGACATCTTGTACTTTCCATCACTATCATGAATGTCAATCTTGTTGCTCGTGTACTGACAGGTTACTAGATCTCCATTATGAGGACTGCAGGAAATACGGTAAGCACTCTGAGGGGCTTTGATTGCTCTCTCCAGTGACCAGGTGCACAAGGCTATGTAAGATATAAATGGTATACATAATAGTGTAGGTGTCATTCAAATATGATAATTGCATCATTGGGAAACAATAGTTACAATCTTATTTAGTCACCGTTCTTTGGATATGAATAAATGACAATGGCAATACACGTGACAATGGAGGGATTGTTTTAATCAATATTTCAAAGATTTGATTGAAATATACAAAAAGAAACATTTATTCATGTTCACCATTAGTACTTTAAAATGAATAACTGACAATGAAACATAATTTGTCGATGGATTGGGTAGTATTAAAGGCAGTTGGTGTTAACATGGAAAATAAAGCACCAATTTGGCTTATTCACATAAAGCTGCTTCTTCAACATTTACATGATAAAGTTATCAATAAAACTGATATTACCCCATCTTGTTTGATTAAGAATAATAATGTCCTAAATTTGCTAGGCCACCATGCCCCCTCCCCCCCACACACACACCAAAATTTACCGAGCCTTAAGGGGTATAGTCCATACAAGATTTGATATTAATCCGCGATGTTATAAGGCCCGCCGATTACGAGCTGATCAAAGTATAGGTTACAATTAAATAGTTTGACTCAATACAAAGTTCTTCAAAAAATTGAAAAGTGGTTAAGCCAACAAACAAAATGAGACATTTTACATGAATCTGTAATTTCAAATTGAATTGAATTTGAACTTGGTTAATACTGCCGTTTCTCGTTGTTTTGCATAGCAAAAATACTTAGTAGGCCTACCTATGACAATTTTAATGACTTATCCTTCACTCTTATGCAATTTACAAATAATGTTAATTTTTTACACCTTCACTGAATAGGCCTTTAATTATGGACGTAAATATTAGCGGACCCTTATATATCATATTTAGAATAATATTACTCAAATATCCCATTTTAGGCATGTAACTGGGTTCGATCCACTTGTCATTCTCGTTTTAAAGTCATTTGCATGCGAAGTAAGTCAGATGTGACCTTTTGTACAAACATTGCCTTCATGTGATATTTATATTTTGCCTTAAAGGAGGGGTAACCCTATTGGTTTTGGATATGGATTGTCTTGAAAATTACATAATAATATCAAATATCGCCCCCTTTATGCAGCTTTGTGAGAAAACGAGAGCATTTACAGCGTAAATGTGAATAAATAGCCAAATTTGCAATCCAATACCTTGGTATACGTGAATTGCATTCTGGGCAGGCAAGCAACAACAACAACAATTCCCGTTCCTTTGACGACAATGCTGTACAATGCCCGGCCCATATTGAACGGAAAATATTTGTTTTTTCGTACCATTTCAAAAAAAAAGGAAACAAAATATACTTCCCCTTGCAATATGTACATTTCAAATGAATATAAAAAAGTTTGGGTAAAACATAATGCGCTAACCGATTGAGCTAAATAGCCCACTTCGTCCATCTTGGAATTGTATAACTATATACGGCGTTCCGTCTCCTCAGCAGTTAGTGTGGTTCGCTTTTTCACAGAATGTGTATGACGCGAAACCAAAGTAGCTGTTGAGGAGACTGATTTTCGTTCATAATTCCCTGCCCAGAAATCCGAAGTAATATTTAGTATTTACAAAATGGTAGTAGTACAAGGAACTTATACGATGTCCTCATTCACAAACTGATACTATCTGTCCATCGTATAAGACTGTTACCGTACGATAATGTGCTGAAGGAATATTACACAGTCAAGAATAGGCTCCGTCATTTTTTATTAGGATCCCTCCAAGTCTCCCAAAACATCAAAGCATTGCACGTATAGTTACTTAAGACTGTCCTTTTTCACATAGCGCAGACAAAGTAGGGCCAACTTGCCTAGAAATGGTCAAATTTTGGCATGAAACATCTCTGTGTAATCATATGTAAGTCCCACATCACATCGTTATCGGCGATCGTGGTTTTTTCTGTTTGGCTGGTACCCACCAGCGTCATGCACGTGACACAGCTAAAATACTGACCGGGAATCGGGGATCATTAAAACGTCAACCATTTCAAAATACGCAATGGCAGTAAACTTAACCATGTTAACAGATTGTTGAAACGACCAGAGTAGATTTTTTATAACTTGGATGCAGGGACGTAGCTGAGGAGTATGGGAGCACTTGCCCATGGCAGAGATGCCAACTCTCCCTATTTTAGAGGGAGGCTCCCTATTTTTGTAAACATTTTGTCCATTTTGACACCCAAATTTGGCAACCTCCCTATTTCTGGCAAGTTTTGTGCCATTGAAGTTACATGCAATTTTGAAAACATCCCTATTTTTGGTGTGAATCCTCCATATTTTCTGGATGTTAAATGTTGGCATCTCTGCCATGGTGCCGTGTTGGAGGTGGTATGAATATAATTTACATTATATACATTGATTCGGCATCCACTCGTAAGAGTCATTATTTGTGTGGGCTCTGTCATGTTCGTGGGCATTTAAACAAAAATTAGTCACTATTAAAGACGGTTATAATGTTAAAATTCACCTTGATTATGTCCAAATTAGTAATATTTGTGCCACAACAGCTTTTTATCCAGGTTTAGTCATTAGAGTCGTGGGACAGATTAGCTATTTTTGAGATGAAAATTTGACACAAAAAAACCCAAGGAAAACAGCAGTATTGACAAAGTTAAAGCCCTATTCAAACACATGTATAGCTATAATTTTACCGAAGTATAGAAATTACAGGTACAAGTTCTACTAAAATGTCTTATTTTATTTTCAATACACTATAGGCTATGCTAGCACATCTATGACACTAACAAAAGGTGTCAAAATCTGAATTTTGATGATTTTTTTTTATGATCCTCCGGATGAGCAAATTACTGAATAGGGGTGACACATGAAATATGTATTTTATAGTATAGAATACCTTGCACTATTGATCCAATAGTAGGTCGTTGTTTGGGATCATAATTCCAGCACTGCTGCATGATATCTGCAAGATCGTTTGGGCAACTTTCTGGTACTGAAGGTTTCAATCTACCACTACCCACTTCAAAGACCACAGTTTGCCACTCTGTCCCTTCAAAAGGCTCTTTTCTTGTGCAGATCTCCAAAGTGAGCATCCCATATGCGTAGATATCTGCTGGCTTTGAGTATACAGCTCTTCCGTGTTCATTCCCTCTGTGAATTTCTGGTGCCATATATCGATTGGTTCCTTTTTGGCTAGATGTTGTTTGGGAGTGATCTATTTTGCGAGCAAGTCCAAAATCAGCAATCTTTAACAGATTGTCCTCAAAGAGAATACAATTAGACCCCTTAATGTCCCTGTGCAGAAAGTCATGTCTGTGTAGGTACTGGATGGCTAGCGCTGATTCCTTGATCCATTTTCTCTTCAACTCATCTGTCAGAGGCTTAGAAGGATCAGATAGATAATCATGCAGTGAACCATTTGGGGCATACTCCATCAAAATAACATGAATTGGGCCCGCTTCTGAAAACCCAATCAACTTGACGATATTTTTGTGGTGAAGTTGACTCATGACTTCAATTTCCCTTTCTTCTAGCTTGAAAACAGTTTTGGCAGCAGCTTGTTTGTATCCATTAAACTGATTACTTAAAAACCCACTGAAAGTTACACGGTGGACGGACCCAAATGCTCCTTCCCCAAGTTTTTCATGGAATTTTATGTTTTTGAATCCAATTGTTTCTAATGGAAAAGCAGTGGCCATAGTAGTATATTATGATCTGAAAGAAAAGCAATAGCAGAATTTTTTATATATACTTTTATATAAACAAAGAGCCCAGCTGATGTACGTGACGTAAGCATAATTGTTTGAGACTGAGTTAGAATGATTAGGGGGCACTGGTACATATGTACATCATTTTAACGACTCACACCCTTTTTCAGGCTGACTCCTCTTCTGATCCCTAGAATCTTACTTGAACTCCTTAACTCCAAATTATGCAGTTCCCTCAAAGAAATCTTACCTTTTATTATGTTGAATACCAATTTCAATTCCACTTTTATTTCACAATACGATTCACAAGCATTATTCAGTCCTTAAATAAAATTGAGTGGCCCTTCCAAATCAGGAGGTGGTTTGAGCACCAGCAGTCCTGTGCTTAGGTACGGGGGGGGGGGGGCGAATGTTCTC
This sequence comes from Amphiura filiformis, assembly GCF_039555335.1. Lineage (NCBI taxonomy): Eukaryota > Metazoa > Echinodermata > Ophiuroidea > Amphilepidida > Amphiuridae > Amphiura > Amphiura filiformis. Next base: position 65,770,821 of record NC_092629.1, read on the forward strand.
CCCTGATAACATTGGTAATTTATGCCTAGCTCTGTGCCCCAACATCCATTTTTAGAACAGTTTCTTTGTAACTATTGCATCTTTTAATAGAAAACTCATGCTTGTTTGTCAATACGCACGCTTACGACTATCCTGTTCTTTCAACACATATAATTCACGTGCAAGCCTTACAATTGGTTTCTTTAGAAACCAAAAATGACGAGAGATATTCATCATTTTCTACACCGGTATCCAAAGATTATATCGTCTGCATATCAAATCGTGCATAGCAGATACACGTGTATTGATTTACTTTCCCTGCCTGTATAATTTACCAGTAGTTAGTAGTGGCGGCGCTACGGGGGGGGGAAGGGGGGATTTTTCACCCAAATGTTTTTCTGAGGCAAAAAACCCAAAATTGCGTAACTTTCCACTTTTTGCTGCAATTTTGCACAACATTGGTCGATTTTGTCCCCCCCTCCCCCCAAAAAAATCTTGGTGCCACCAGTGTGGCACTATAAAATACGTATTGTAATGGACGTTACGTAGCAACTAGCAAATGAGAAAATATGTAACTTACAACAGTCTATCATAAAAGAACACGGTGTTTACTTTCACATGCAGAACTAATATGTTGAGTACTTCACTTCACTCTAAAACCGATAAGACACAAGCCGGGTCTTTTAACGTTGAAATGGCGCAAAATGTCACACAGCAAAGAATAGCAAAATGTACCTGTTCAAAAATATAATTATGACTCACGCCAATTGTGTAATTATCTAGCGCAGATCACGAGATTTGTTAGATTGTGCAGTGCATTGTGACATGATTATACACATCAATGCATTGGTAAATGAAGTATGCATATTTCCTTATTCCTTACATAGAAATTATCAAGTTCAATGTCAGAAATTGTGCAGCGAACCTCGAATGGAAAATTACAACAAATCATCGCGCGCTGTTTGGCCCGGTTCATACTTTTTATTTATTCGAGGAAAAAAACCTTTGACAGGTCACAGTGATATTTCCACCAGAAATTCGAAGTCAAATATAACTGATTTTTCGTCAACAAACATTCGTTAGAAGATAAAGTTGAATTGAATCAGATTGAATAACATACTTATTGAACGAATATTAAATATGAGTATGCCTATTATGGAGTATGAATAGGCCTTTAGTATTGCTTCCTTATAGAATATGCCAAAGTCGATATTTGGTCTTTTTTAATTTGCTTATTTACTTTATTTTGCGTGATATCAGCATTATTTTTGTCTGATCTATGATCTTTGTCTGGCAATATTACAGTCAAGTATTAACCACTGCTTCGCGTACATCGTTATATGCAATTCATTCAATCTGGGTCTATATCATGATATCACTCCCGGATACCACTGCCTGCTTTACGAAATTACGTATACACCGCTATAGCGCTCCCAATTAAAGTACATCATTGATTTCCCCACGTTTGTACTACATACTGCAGTTACTGTCCGTTTTCCTATACACAATACACAGTACTCTCACCATTGACGCGTGACCCCTACAAATGATGTACGTTGCAAGAATGGGCACTTGCCTAGTTAACATCACTGTGTGGAAAATAACCAGCCAATATGTTAGCTATTCTCCAAACTTCTAGCAAATATATTTCTCTAACATGACCTAAAATTACAGCTAGGTTAGATATTCAGAAATAGTCGCACTTTTGTAAAATATGAGTGAGGGCAAGGCATAGCTAGCCAACTCCCCGTGTTAATTGAATGGAGATTTGACCGAAAATATTGGTATCGGACCGCTCACTTCTGAAGGATGCCACAAAAAACGGTACAAGCTACATCTTAACTATTCTCTGGCAATCATCATGATGAGTTTCTAAAATAGTATGCCGAAATTGGGTACTGTAGGTGATTGACAAAGGGTCGCACTTTTCTGATAAATAAGTGACAGTGAACATGACATATCAGCGCCCATAAACCCAAGTTAGTAGCTAGTTAGTGGAGGCCGTCACGGGACTGATTATTGATTATTGAAGTGCCTTATTAATAGATACGCACGATTTAGGGCAAGAAAAACAAACCGGGACACTTTTGGAGACATCATCATCATCATCATCATCATCATCATCATCATCATCATCATCATCATCGACATCATCATCATCATCACTTTCTACATTTTTTCTAAACAACATAGGGCCTACCGTTTTAATAAGATTTTTTCTTGAAATGCATGTAACTATAATTATTGTTTAGAGCGTGATGAAATAAAACATCACGATTTTCATCACAAAACAAATATAATGCATAAGAAATCGTTTGTTTTAGAGCGTGATGATGAAATAAAACATCACGATTTTCATCCCGAAACAAAGTAATACATAAGAAATCAATTTTTCGTGAGTGATGAAATAAAACATCAAAATTGTCATCACGAAACAAAGTAATACATGAGAAATCGTTTGTTTTAAAGCGTGATGAAATAAAACATCACGATTTTCATCACAAAACAAAGTAATAGGCCTACAAAAGAAATACATTTTTTCGAGAGTGATTAAATAAAACATCACGATTTTCATCACGGAACAAAGTAATACATAAGACATCGTTTGTTTGATTGCAATCAACCGCGACAGTTCGTCTCACACACATAACAATGCACTGCGATCAAATAGGTTGATGACAACATTTGATTGAATGGACTGCACTGCGCCATGATTACGTGCACCGGTTCAAATCCTTTGTTTGGAGCCAATCAATAATTTCACGTACAGCCTCTATGCAAATTAGAGTTTACACACGCTGCAGCTGGGGTAATCGACCGAAGCTGGTTGCCGTTAGTGATCGAATGCATGAGCTTATTTGCTTTACTGAATCGATTTACTGGATTAATTTCCTGTTAACTGGTTTAATGCCACAAAGGTCGAATCGCCTTTGCCATGGGCCATGACTGCATCATGACCGGTAATGTATTAAGAGAGGGTTACTGTTACTGTTAAAGCCTTAATGTACGATTTCCGTCAAATTTTAATATTTCGCATGGGTTTTACTTACTCACTCTCTCTGGTAGACCGTGGGGTGATGTAATGACTTTGGCGCATGACTGGGGCATACTATTATGTGAATTTATACGAGGGTGAGTTGGGACTTTTTGCCATGCGCAGTAACAAAAACTGAATAATTTTCGCCTATTATGAGCCAAACAAACTTTAATTTGAAGCAAAAACATGGTAGCCCAAAACTAACATTTGGGAAGCCCTGACGTAGGGACTGTGTTGTAAGTTTAGCAAATTTAATTTTTATTATCTTTATTTTCTTGTTTATTTTTTTCTTCTTGTTTTAACAGGCTCTGCCACCCAAAAGTTACTCCAGTCTCACAGATGAAATGAAGAACATTGTCAGTCAAAATGTGGAGTTTGTGGTCGGCTTTGAAGAAAAACTTTATACTGCCAAGGAAAAGAAATGAACTTGGAGGTGGTTTCCCTAAAGAACTAAAGTCGGAGATGTTTCAAAATAGCTGATATTCTGAGTATTTCTTTTGTCCATGAAGACAGTGAGTGAATATCATCACGATGACTTAGAATTTGGAGTCAGCAACTATAGACTGCTCAGCCACGTCACATGTGTGAGATGTTGTTTTTACACAAAAATACAGTTCTTCACGATCAACTCGATTAAGAAATTTATATGTGTATTTTTCAAAGACAACCACTATGTTTTGATGTGATAGGTCATATTATACAAATATTGACTGTTATGAGGGGCATGGTTAAGATTATAGGCCTTATAAGGTGATTCAAAACCATGCTATGACCCGAGGCGCAGCCGAGGGTCATAGCATGGTTTTGAGATCACTTATATAGGCCTATAATCTTAACCATGCCCCAATAAAGCAGTCTATATTTGTTTTATATACCGAATGGATATGTGGATGTTGCGATTGCGCAGTTTGATCGGGGCGCACATGACCGGTCCATAGTTCATTTTGATGACATGAATCTATGAGGTATATAATAAGATATATAGGTTTGTGTGTTGTATTAATGGAAATGTGTGAAACACTATATAATGTAATGATGTTCATACGTAGCGGTAAACGTAAATAGGAAGCAATTTAAGACTTCTACGCTAGAAGGGACTTTGATCAATGAGGTTCCAATAAAACACATTGTATAGTACGAAGCAATTTAAGATTTCTACGCTACTCAAATTTCACTCACCGGAGCGCTTTCACCGGGTCAACCGGCGTCTTCAGCGGATGTTATTGCTTTGCAGATTTGTTGTTGCTACATGTAGTGATTTTATTGGAACACCTCCGATGACGTCACACATGTTAATGACGTCAAACTGGAAGATGTGGTGCCGCCCCTTGGTTCCGGGGGGGGGGGGGGGTCAGGAGATTGTCCCAAACAGGACCAATGTCTAACCCTTTGTCACGGTTCAGTCTGGGTCTTTTAGTTCTGATATGGGTGGCTTCCAAGACCCTACGAGTGAAGTCCTTAGACTCCCTCTCTAACACTGTTATGTTTTCCCAGTCAATCTGGTGCCCTTTGCTGAGTTTGCTCCTGTCAATATGCTTCTTGATTGACCCAGATAACATCCGCTGATGACGCCGGTTGACTCGGTGAAAGCGCTCCGGTGAGTGAAATTTGAGTAGCGTAGAAATCTTAAATTGCTTCGTACTATACAATGTGTTTTATTGGAACACAAACAAATTTATTTTCCGTAAACCCAACTGACACTAGAACAAAAAAAACATTGTTTGGTTGCGTTCGACGGACCGACCCTTTGTCCAGAATTTTTTTCATTCAGAAATTTTGCCATCTTGAAAAACGTTTCATTTCTAAACTGTTTTGAAACATAAAGGAAGTAATACAGTAAGGCACCAGAAACAAATTTGTTTGATCTTTGGGTCGACCGCCGATGCTGCTTCGATGCATTTTATTAATGAAATAACAACTAAATTATCAGAATTAATGCTAAATTTATACTTTTCAATATCAGTACAGGCAAATATTTGTATGTTATCACAATTAATAATGGTAAATTACCGTAATTCTCGCTATTCACAATAAGGGCGCCACCAGCGGTTTGCGATGTAATCGAGATGCATCATGGGAAAAGGTCGACATCCAAGTCCGCGCAATACGAATATTACCATGCTATTACATAGGAACACGTGACAATATTTTTTTTTTTGTCAAAATAAAGGTGTTACACGCGAATCGATACTCAATAATACTTAATAATGTGATTTGAAATGTGCACAATTAATTTTTTCTCTATCGATTTGCGTGTAATACATCACGATTACATGGCAATCTGCTGGCGGCGCCCTTATTGTGAATAGCGAGAATTGATTTCATAAATTATAAAGATTGACCAAGCATCGATGGTCGATCAAAAGATCGAACTAATTTGTTTCTATCGCCTAATAAAACATCCCAGTTCAGTCTTTATTTATAAGCTAGTAATTAAGTCCATACATGTTTTGGATACATGTATGACCTTTAAAAATAATCAGACCGCGACCGATCATGTCTTCCATAGCAGGGTCAAAGGACAACCAATCAACCTTTTTCGGCCTTTAATCTTGAATCGGGAAAACATATTTATTGCAAATATACCGATTCTCATTTTTTCGAAATGCAGAAAATTATGTTATTTTTCAGAATTTTGACATCCTGAATTATATAAACACAAAAGTTAGTGTATTCACACCTGCACACATGAATGAAGTCATACAGTAGAAAATTCTCACTTTATTAGGCTTTTATTGAGCTAATTATGCAGGTTGGCAATCAATTGTTTTATGTTTTATTGCTTCAATTAATAAACGCATCCCAAAAAGAAAGTATCCAGTTTGATTTTGGTCCATAAGTCAAAGATGTGGTCTTAAATCAAGACCTACTAAAAGTATGTTACAGATAAATTTATTCCGCAGAGTTTGATACCTCATTTGTCTAAATTGATGCAGAAGTTATGACACAATGACCTTTTGAATGCAATTACCTCGATTTCAAAAGTTGCAGTAAATTCCTATTGATTTGGTACTCAATATGGGCAGCGATAGATCAAGGCGAGGGCGCATCAGAAGTCTCGCTGAGAGCATGGGCCGCAGATGTCTGGCAATCATTGATGCAGCAGGAGGACATTCCAGATATGGACTGTGAAGAGTGAACGGGAAAACATTGTGTAAAAGAGTATCTGTATTGCATAAAACACATGAAGTGGAGTCAAACAGTCTTATACCGCCTCTGTTATTGTGTACCTTTATGAAGAATCTTGAGAAGCAGGAAAACAACATCAATAGGAATTACTGCAACTTTAAAAATTGAAGTGACTGCATTTAAAAGATCACTGTGTCATTAATTCTTCATCGATTTGGACAAATGAGGTATCAAACTGTGCGGAATAAATTCATCTGTAACATACTTTTGGTAGGTCTTGATTTAAGACCCCTTCTTTGATTTATGGACAAAATTCAAACTGGATACTTTCTTTTTGGATGCGTTTATATACAATTGTATTTGTATCTCCTATATAACAATAATTAGGAATCCAGGTATGATAATGTAAACTTTCAGAATTTAAAATAAAATAATGCATTGCATTGAGAATATATGCATTTTAAATCATTCTTAACCATGATGGAATACTCAGCATGCCTGTAGCTCCATGATAAACACATCTGTGGACACAACATGTAAATTCCAGCTTGGCAAAGAATTACTTAAAATACCTATAGTGTTGATTTACTAATCTTAATTACATGATCCAGATAATGATTATCCAGATAATCCACTCGTGCCAAATCAAAAAAAAAGTGCGAAATCGAGACATAATGGGCTATTCCATTTTAAATCCACACTACCCCTGTGGAAGATTCTGGAATTATCTTCCATAGGGGGAGTATGAATTTCAAATGGAATGAACACATTAGGCAGCTCCATTTGAATTTCATACACCCTCTGGAAAATATTTGAACTTTATCTTCTTCCAAAGGAGAATGAGTTACATAGAGCTGCCTATCGTGTTCATTCCATTTGAAATTATACTCCCCTGTGGAAGATATTTCCAAAATCTTCCACAGGGGTAGTGTGGATTTTAAATGGAATAGCCTAATTAGTGGTAATAAAGAGCCAACATAAAATACGTGGAATTCGTCAGCTTCATTCCACAGTGGCGTAAGGTGGGGCACCGCGAATAGACAGCTTTTCGAGAAAATTGGGTTTGAAGAAATGACAATAGAAAACGGAGTTGTGTGAATCAGACATTCGTTATATATATTTGTACTTGAATGATGTGAAATTTCTGTAGTACGACAAATAAATTTTATTTTTATATAACTAAATATAGACATAGTATTACTGGCAAATTGAAAACAATAAGTACGTCAGTATGGAAAACACTCAAAACCCAATACCCTAAGTGTACGCAACCTCGGTTGCTGTGTAATCCATATGGCGTTACTTTACGTCGGCTTCATTCCAGTGGCGTACGGTGACCTTATGCTACTAATGGAATGAAGTAACTTGATACGCCAGTGTGACGTTCAATGTTTTTGTTTTGCCGATATTATCTCAGACCATATGCCAAATATAATTAATCAGTTATTAATTAATTAGCTAATTTTGGCTGTTGAGACTTGGCAAAATGAAGGGAAACATCATTAAAAACATATGTGCCAATTAAAAAAAATACCAAAAACCACTTTACGCCTCTATGGAATGAAGCCGAAGAATATCACCTTGCGATAAAGAATGTTAGGCCATTGGTTTTAAACTTGACACTTGCAAAAGGTGCATGGTGACATTGTATATTTCCAAATCGTGTTCAGCTAATTTCAGAGTGGCGAGTTTAAATCACATGGCCCGATGTAGAAGTCCACAACTTACAACATGCTCCAATTTCAGCAAAGCTAGTATCGAATTGTTTATCAATTGCATTCTAGACAGAATAAACTATTCCTATGATTAACATGACAAATAATTTGAGACCGTTCGAATAGCAAGCATACAAGCGGTGGAGTTGGAGTTGGGTGTCATAATGGCATAAGTAACAGACTGAGCTAGATTGATATTAAAAAGGGTATTACAATTTCAGGATAGTTACAGAAGTGACAGGTTGGTCAGTTACCATAGCATCTGCGTTTCTCACCATTTTTGGTTGATTTTGATGGCACTCATTAGTATAAGGGCTCATATTGAAATTCCCTTACACAGGAAGGTGTGCGCCATCCTGCAGCTTTCCTGTGCTAGCCTTCTTTTGTTAAAATCCTGGGCAGGGTGTATCACTGATGCATATAATCCATCTGTTTTATGACCGAGCTTTCCTGAGGCGCGCGCTTAGCGAGGGGAATCCTGCCTTCTTTCTGTGTGAAAACGTGGTAGGGTATTTCAATATGAGCCCTAAATGCCCCAAATGGGTATAACTGGTTGCCAAGGTTACTATCGTACAACTACCCTCAAATTGGAAGTACCAGTTGATACGAATAATATAAATTTAAAGTTTTATGATGAAAAATGCCTATAATGCAGGCAAAAATGGCAAAACAGCCAAAGACATTCTTTTAAAACACAAAACTGCTTCAACCCAAATATCTCGGCTCATGTCACCATGCAGAAATAAATGACAGCCAGGTGAAATAATATGGAAGCTTTGCCTACAAATGTTGCACGAAAATCTGAACTAAAGCAGATAGACAGATGTGTGATTAGTATGATTAGTGAAAATACCTTTTTATAATAAAACATTTTCAGTCTCTCGAGATTGAAAAAAGTTTTTGTAGAAAGTTGTAAGCCCGAACCTATTATATACATTATTATCAATAGCTTTATCAATCAATATATAAAAAGAAATGAAATTGTCAAAACTTACAATTGAGTCGATGTAATGTTATTATTCTAGCACACAGAAAAGGGTCGTATACATGACTAAGGTAATATGTCCCCTCGTCTCTGTTTATGGTGTTCGGAGCTCTCTTCCTAATCAAGATCGATTCTCGAATATGGCGGGCTCATTTCATTCCTTCTCAAGGACTTGTGAATCTTTCCAACTGATAACTTGATTAACATGATTATAATATATACAAACACAATGACAAGAAACAATTTGATAACATGATTCTGTTGAACGGCATGGTACGTAATCCTTGATTTGGATTATGCACTGACCCGTTGTTTTCTTTGGAGAGTAAAGTCCTTTTATTTGGGCTACTTTGTCTTGTTTCAAAGCGATCCCCACATTATCTTAGTCACATACAATCCTCTTCTGGGTGCTAGTGCACCCTCTATTGGTGACAGAAGTTGGATTGATAAACATCACTCTGAAGATGGACATCGTCCAGGATTGTTGAAAATGTCAGGTCAGTAAATAATTTTTGATTTTGACCAGTGGCGTAATCTTACATAATATGCATAAATGACCTAAAATCAAATGGTATATACTGTTCACACAGGGTGAGGGAGAGACATCACCAATCTACCAAAAAGTCCTTTGTAAAATATATATTTCTGGACAAATTCACATAGTTATCACCCACTTAAAGCCATAATGTATGATTTTGTTATTGAGGTACAATGAAAAAAATAAAAACACTTAGGGCGAGTTTCCCGACAGGAGTCTTAGTAAGCCGTAGTCTTAAGGTGGCCTTGAGGCTATAAAGCCTAGCCCGCTCGAAGCTCGAGTCTTAACTTTAGCCGGATTTCTTCAACGCAAATTCAACCAAGTCTTAGTGGCCTTGCAGGCTTAACGCTTGACAAGCTCGTCCCTTTCTACCAGCGACATAATTGTATAGGCTGTTGGAGGTAGATGTGCATAAGCTGTGGTCCTCGCGGTTTACCGTAATAACAAGGTTGCCGTCTCATTATCGCAATGTTCCCGGCGCAAAGACTAGCCTAGACATGCGGTCTTGTGCTTGGGCTTATACCGTACAGAACTTGATGCAAGAATATTGTGTCTTTTATGTATTATTTTATTTCCACTTGACTTTTTATTAGTCCAACTTGTATGAATGATAGGTCTATGCTTTTTACTCGTGATTTTTGTCTTTTCATCCCAAAGGGTAAAACTGTAAGCCTAATGGAAAGGAACCTGTGATTCCCCTAAAAAGTAAAGCAAAAATAAGTTTGACACTTCAAACAAATCATTCGAATGTTTGTCAAAAGTAAAACATTAAAAACATAACCAAACATTATTTGACAACCAACGTGCTATCTACAGCTGATATTTTCAGTAGTCTTCTCAGAGCTCACATGAAATTATCTGTTGGTACAATTTATAATTATTTATAGTAGAAGGTATATTGCAATGTTATATGCATCTTATCCGTAAATTCAGTTTTAATACTGCATGCATTATTGTTTCGTGTCAAATATTTACTATATCTTTACCAATTTTGTCCTTCTTCTATTGTATTAAATTGATGTCCAACCTGGTATAATATAGGCACTCCAAAATAATATTGTAATACGTATGAAAAGGTCAGATACGAGTACCAAACTAAAGGCTTGGATAGGGACAGGTGGAATCATATAGGTCTTCATGATGATGATGATGATGATGATGATGGTAATGATGATTATGATGATGATGATGATGAAAGGATTTTTTAGAATTATACTCGTTGCAAAAAAATCATCATTCGAAATGTGTAGGCCTTATGATAGCAACAGCTATTTAAAAAAATCAACTAACTCAAAAGTTATAAAATAAAATGCTGAAATGTTCAACTAAAGCGAACAATTACTTACAGTGGCGTAACTAGACATTTCCATACGTAAACTTGTATGGCTCAAAATTCGGACCGCTCGGACAGATAGTATCAGTTTCTGAATGAGGACATCGTATAAGTTCCTTGTACTAATCGTTCATGCTGTTTGGGTTTGTAAGCGCGTCAACACCCTCGTCGCACTGGGCCACACGGGTGGGTCTAACCGTCTGCTTGGAATGTGTCCCCGGAACATTATGATAGAAAATATGAAAGAAAAACTTTGCGTTACAATTTCAACAATTAGTAAATTGAAATAGACCAAGACCTGCTCTGAGGCAGGGCCAAGAAAAGCCACTGTAAACCTGGTCTAACAGGCTTGCGTAGACTACGGCTACAGAAGACTGATTTCGAGAAATGCAAATTTTACTGAAGCCTGGGGCTAATCCAACAAGCCTGGTCCACAGGCTAACGAAGCCTCGAGGCTATGGTAGCCGTGCTTCGGGAAGCGCGTTTTCAGTTAAGCCTGGTCTTACGACCTCTTAAGCCTTGAGACTAGACAAGCCAAGTGCCTAGACCCGCCGTCTTGTGCTTGGGCTTATACCGTACACTACTTGATGCAAGAATATTGTGTCTGTTTTTGTGTCTTTTATGTATTATTTTATTTCCACTTGACTTTTTATGAGTCCAATTTGTATGAATGCTACGTCTATGCTTTTTACTCGTGATTTTTTCTTTGCATCCTAAAAAGGGTAAAACTGTAAGCCTACTTGAAAGGAATCTAAAAAGTAAAGCAAAAATTGTTTCACACTTCAAACAAATCATTCGAATGTTTGTCAAAAGTAAAACATTATTTAATGATATTTTTGGTGCAAAAACATAACCAAACATTTGACAACCAACGTGCTATCTACTGCTGATATTTTCAGTAGTCTGCTCAGATCTCACATGAAGTTATCTGGTACAATATTTATAATTATTTAAGTAGAAGATATAGCAATATTATAATGCATCTTATACGTAAATTCAGTTTTAATACTGCATGCATTATTGTTTCGTGTGAAATATTTACTATACCTTTACCATTTTTTTCCTTCTTCTATTGTATTAAATTGATGTCCAACCTGGTATAATATAGGCACTCCAAAATAATATTGTAATACTTATGAAAAGGTCAGATACGAGTATCAAACTATAGGTTTGGATAGGGACAGGTGGAATCATATAGGTCTTCATGATGATGATGATGATGATGATGATGATGATGATGATGTTGATGATGAAAGAATTTTTTTAAATTACATTCGTTGCTAAAAAAATCAACTAACTCAAATGAACACCAAAATAAAATGCTGACATGTTCAACTAAATCGAACAATTACTCACAGTGGCGCCGCGTAACTAGACATTTTCATTTGGGGGTGGGGTGGGGGCAAGCGGGGGCAAACATAATAAATGAGGGGCAGGCATTTTTCATACTGTTTGGGCTTGTAAGCGCATCAACACCTTCGTCGCACTGGGCGACAAGGGGGGGTGTGAGGAGTTATGGGATCTGCTTGGAATGTGTCCTAGGAACATTGGCGTAGATTTCTTTTTGACATGGGGGGGGGGGGGGTATTGGGAAAAAAATATGGTATAAATGCCATAATTATTTAAGCTATTAAAGCTGGTGACATATAGGCCAATGGTACACAAGTGGAATAAATGCAATTTATTTAACCTTAAAAAATGAGTTTTTAAGGTTAAAATGACCAAATATGAGGTTAATTAATAACTCTCAGAAGTAGGCCTAATTTACCTTTTTTCATGGGGGGGGGGGCTCCCCCGCTCCCCGCCCTAGTTACGCCACTGCTTACTCATGTTAATTGAAAGACCGTCAAAAATATGACAGAAAAAACTTTGTGTTACAATTTAAACAATTTGTAAATTGAAATAGACCAAGGCTTACGACCTAAGACCTACTCTGAAGCAGGGCCAAGAAAAGCCGCTGTAAGCCTGGTCTAACAGGCTTACGTAGACTACGACTACGGAAGACTGATTTCGAGAAATGTAAATTTTACTGAAGCTTGTGGCTAATCCTACAAGCCTGGCCCACAGGCTAACGAAGCCTCGAGGCTATGGTAGCCGTGCTTCGGGAAACGCGTTTTCAGTTAAGCCTGGTCTTACGACCTCTTAAGCCTTGAGACTAGACAAGCTAACTGCTAAGCCACCCGTCGAGAAATTCGCCCTTAGAGGCTTAACTGTGGAGCTCAATGGGTGAATTGGAGAATACAACCGAGGATCACCAGTTTTATTATCTTAAAACTTCTGAAAATTTTACTGTAATTAAAGCACTTCAGGCTAGGTATTTTAGAACACCATTGGGCATTGCAAATTACAATCATGCAAAAAGTTGAAATTTTATTTAAGAAAAATTGAAGGCAACACTCATGACCACCGTGGAGCAAATCACATATTTGGGCTTTAAGGTTCACTTTTGACATGCAAATTATTACTTGTTTTTTTCCGAAAAAGGGCCACATTTTGGAAGCCCCCTGGTTATTTGCCAGTGTTCACAGTGCATTGGCTTCTTCTTCCACTTCCATCGAGGATTTAAAATACACAGATATGGGTTCACCAGATTAATGATATGGGCATGAATGATGTATGTGGGGATCAATGGCTTGATGCACCTCACTTGGGGCTGTAGATTTGGATTGTGGTACAATTAACAAGCACCAGTGAGCCATCAGGTGTCATGGACAAATCACAGGGAGAGGACAATCCCTTGGCTATGCATTGTAGGAATGCACCTGTGGGGATGTATGCATGAATGTGACCAGTGTTCACTTTACCTGATACCTTCATTGCAACATATATGTTATCCTCATCATCACACACTATCCCACCTGGCCACACTGCCCCACCTTTCACATCCTCATCTATCTTGGTTGTACAGCTGAACACCACATTACCTGAGTAATCTATTGCTACTACCCTACTGTATACTGAACCTGATGTATAGGAATGAATCAGGATTTGATTCTTACTATTGACAACCATACTTGGATTTTCATAACCAATTGAGCATTTGATCTTCTTGACCACCCTAGTGACCCTACCATCAGGATATGTATGAATTGTTATGATATGCCTTGCCATATCACCCACCAACACATTCCCTTCACTATCTATTGCAATACACTGCAGGTCAACATATGTGTTTTCATCTTCACCTTGGGTTAAGGTGTTGAAGCAGTGAAGATACTTGCCTTGCTTATCAAACACGTGTATGAATTTGGATTTAGCCCCTACTACTAAGATGTCTCCTTGTGGTGATACACAAATATCAACAACACGTATTGGTTTGTTAGAGTCTTGATCTGTTGGTGTAAATGACATCTTGTACTTGCCATCACTATCATGAATGTCAATATTGCTGCTCGAGTAGCCACAGGTTACTAGATCTCCATTATGAGGACTGCATGCAATACGGCTAGAAATACAGTGAGTAGGCTGAGTGAGTTTGATTGCTCTCTCCAGTGACCAGGTGCGCAAGGCTATGTAAGATATAAATGGTATACATAATAGTGTAGGTGGCATTCAAATATGATAATTGCATCATTGGGAAACAATAGTTACAATCTTATTTAGTCACCGTTCTTTGGATATGAATAAATGACAATGGCAATACACGTGACAATGGAGGGATTGTTTTAATCAATTTCAAAGATTTGATTGAAACATGCAAAAAGAAACATTTATTCATGTTCACCATTACTTTAAAATGAATAACTGACAATGAAACATAATTTGTCGATGGATTGGGTAGTATTAAAGGCAGTTGGTGTTAACATGAAAAATAAAGCACCAATTTGGCTTATTCACATAAAAAGCTGCTTCTTCAACATTTACATGATAAAGTTATCAATAAAACTGATATTACCCCATCTTGTTTGATTAAGAATAATAATGTCCTAAGTTTGCTAGGCCACCCCCCCCCCCCCACACACACCAAACTTTACCGAGCCTTAAGGGGTATAGTCCATACAAGATTTTGTCACAAGAAAATTATCAAAATAAAATTTTGATATTAATCCGCGATGTTATACGGCCCGCCGATTACGAGCTGATCAAAGTATAGCTTAAAATTAAATAGTTTGACTCAATACAAAGTTCTTCAAAAATTGAAAAGTGGTTAAGCCAACAAACAAAATGAGACATTTTACATGAATCTGAAATTTCAAATTGAATTGAATTTGAACTTTGTTAATACTGCCGTTTCTCGTTGTTTTGTATAGCAAAAATACTTAGTAGGCCTACCTATGACAATTTTAATGACTTATCCTTCACTCTTATGCAATTTACAAATAATGTTAATTTTTTACACCTTCACTACAGCTATGGGATCACTGAATAGGCCTTTAATTATGGACTTAAATATTAGTGGACCCCGTTATATATCATATTTAGAATAATATTACTCAAATACATTTTAGGCATGTAACTGGGTTATGAAGTCATTTGCATGCGAAGTAACAAACATTGCCTTCATGGGATATTTATTTTTTACCTTAATATACTATTGAAATAATTTCAATGTTGTAATCAGTAAAATAAGAAACTACTTTATGATAAATATGTTATATGATACTACATGTAGTTAAGATTTTTAAAAAGGTCATTTGATATCACCCCTTTTATAAAATATTTTTCTTAGGCCTATTGTGCCGTTTTTAAATGGACAGTATAAGCCTATACCTAAGAAAAAAATATATGCCTAGCTTTATTTATATAATATATAGACCTATAGCCTATATTATTTTTTACGTATTATTGATTTCCTTTTGCTCAACCTTTACCAAAATTGTATTACACTAGCGGGGACGGGATACCCGCGCTTCGCGCGGGTCCCCGCTAGATGAGTAAATGGGAGCGTTCACTATAACAGGAAGAATTACTAACCAGGTAGAATCATTGAAAAGGTACATTTTATTTATCTAAATCTGTCTCTTCTTACATTTTCTTTTTTAGTTTCTTCTGCTTCGCTTGTGATTTTCCGTTTCCATGTTATTTATTTATTTAACCCCGTTCCCATTATTTTCTAAATCTGTTCTTTCTTACATTTCCTTTTAGCTTCTTTTTTTTTTTATTTGCTGCTTGTGATTTCCCGTTTCCATGTTTTTTATTTAACTCTGTTCTCATTATTTCAGCTTCTTTTTTTTTTCCTTACATTTCCTGATTAGTTTCTTTCCTTCTTTGTTTCGTTCACGTTTCATTTAGTTACTTTAACCCGTTGGCCTATTACTCGTACCTTTTTTGTCCTCATTTTAATTTAATTTTTCTTTATAGTACCGCTTCATGTTGTTTATACAACACACATCTTTTTCCCGTATTTATTAAGTCCTCTCACAGCATGTCTGTAGACGTGTTCACCCGTTATTCCGTGACCCCTCCATGTACCTTTTTATCCTTTATTTGTCCTTTATTCCGTATTATCATGTCCACTCGTCTCTGGCTCCCAGACAAACAAGAACTCACAAATCGCGTGGCTCTGCGCCATTTACGCGCGCATTGGCGTAGTGCGCATTACGCACGAGGCGCCGACGCGCTGCCGGCCAGCTGCAGTGACGCGTAGGCTGGCAACTGATTTTCATAATAAAACCCCCGTTTTTACCCATATTTCACTGTTTTTGAGGCCAATTCTTGACCGTTTTCAACCAAATTTTCGCATTACCGTCTCGGTATATACCTCGCTGTCCCGTATGAATTTTGCGACATTTGGATCGAAACTGACGGAGCCTTTACATTACGAAGTTACACTTTATGATCAAATTAATAGGTATAACCAAATATCCTACTTTAAAGGTCCGCCTGCCGTTACCAGTATATTTTGACATCTTATGGTATTATATTAACCATGTTAACAGATTGTTCTAACGACCAGAGTAGATTTTTTTATAACTTGGATGCAGGGACGTAGCAGAGGGGTATGGGAGCACTTGCCCATGGCAGAGATGCCAACTCTCCCTATTTTAGAGGGAGGCTCCCTTTTTTGTACACATTTTTGTCCATTTTGACACCCAAATTTGACAACCTCCCTATTTCTGGCAAGTTTTGTGCCATTGAAGTTACATGCAATTTTGAAAACATCCCTATTTTTGGTGTGAATCCTCCATATTTTCTGGATGTTAAATGTTGGCATCTCTGCCATGGTGCCGTGTTGGAGGTGGTATGGACTATAATTTACGTATACATTGATTCGGCATCCACTCGTAAGAGTCATTATTTGTATGGACTCTGTCATGTCCGTGGGCATTTAAACAAAAATTAGTCACTATTAAAGATGGTTATAATGTTAAAATTCACCTTGATTATGTCCAAATTATTAATATTTGTGCTACAACAGCTTTTTATCCAGGTTTAGTCATTAGAGTCGTGGGACAGATTAGCTATTTTTGAGATGAAAATTTGACACAAAAAAACCCAAGAAAAACAGCAATATTGACTAAGTTAAAGCCCTATTCAAACACATGTATAGCTATAATTTTACTGAAGTATAGCAATTACAGATTCAAGTTTTACTAAAATGTCTTATTTTGTGTTCAATACACTATAGGCTATGTTATGACACTAACAAAAGGTGTCAAAATCTGAATTTTGATGATTTTTTTATGATCCTCCGGATGAGCAAATTACTGAATAGGGGTGACACATGAAATATGTATTTTATAGTATAGAATACCTTGCACTATTGATCCAATAGTAGGTCGTTGTTTGGGATCATAATTCCAGCACTGCTGCATGATATCTCCAAGCTCTTTTGGGCAAGTTGCTGGTACTGAAGGCTTCAATCTACCGCTGCCCACTTCAAAGACCACAGTTTGCCACTCTGTCCCTTCAAAAGGCTCATTTCTTGTGCAGATCTCTAAAGTGAGCATCCCATATGCGTAGATATCTGCTGGCTTTGAGTATACTGCTCTTCCGTGTTCATTCCCTCTGTGAATTTCTGGTGCCATATATCGATTGGTTCCTTTTTGGCTAGATGTTGTTTGGGAGTGATCTATTTTGCGAGCAAGTCCAAAATCAGCAATCTTTAACAGATTGTCCTCAAAGAGAATACAATTAGACCCCTTGATGTCTCTGTGCAGAAAGTTATGTCTGTGCAGGTACTGGATGGCTAGCGCTGATTCCTTGATCCATTTTCTTTTCAACTCATTGGTCAGAGGCTTGGAAGAATCAGATAGATAATCATGTAGGGAACCATTTGGGGCATACTCCATCAGAATAACATGAATTGGTCCTGCTTCAGAAAACCCAATCAACTTGACAATATTTTTGTGGTGAAGTTGACTCATGACTTCAATTTCCCTTTCTTCTAGCTTAAAAACTGACTTGGCAGCAGCTTGTCTGTATCCATTAAACTGATTACTGAATATCCCACTGAAGGTTACACGGTGGACGGACCCAAACGCTCCTTCCCCAAGTTTTTCATGGAATTTTATGTTTTTGAATCCAATTGTGTCTATTGGAAAAGCAGTGGCCATGGTAGTATATTATGATCTGAAAGAAAAGCAGTAACATAATTCATTTTTTTATAATCAAAGAGCACAGCTGATGTACGTGATGTAAGCATAATTGTTTGAGCCTGACTGAGATTGAATGGTTAGGGGACACTGGTACATTATGTGTCGCTTTAATAATACGCTTTATAAGGTTCTTCTGCTGCTCCAAAGACTCCTTTACCCCAAATTCTGCAGTTCCCTGGGACGAGTGTTTTACCTTACTAATTTGTTTAAATTTATGCCCTGCTCTCTACCCCTTCATCCACTTTACAACATTTCTATGTGTAAATCCAAATGGGTCATCAAAAGAATAAAATATATTTGACCGCCGGGTTTCGAACTAATGGGTCATGGGTGATCCACTTTGCTATTCGAGCTCATTATTGAATTTAATAGCTATATAAATACACAAAACAAGTTTCTACAAAACTGTTGGCTGAAACTGTGTTCAGAGGGAGACTTAGTGATCACTATGGTATATTAACTTGTAGGGCGTACCATGACTAGAGCAGTGGCGTAGCTGCTGGGGGGCAAGGGGGGCAATTGCCCCCCTGGCAAAATTTGCCTATTTGGGCCCCCGCCCCTAGTGCAAGGAAAAAAGAGGAAAAATGAGGGAGAAAGAGGAAAAAAGAGAGGGAGAAGAGGCGCAGAGAGATGTAGAATCCATATGATATGCAATACCATACGATTATTATCAATAAGCCTGGCAAAATTGTCTATTGGGCCCCGCCCCTCTCCCCCAAGTGCAGGAAAATTTGGTGGACTTGGGCCCCGCCCCATACAGGCTTGCCCCCCCCAGCTACCCCAACCCCAGCTACGCCGCTGGACTAGAGGGTCTCGATCTGATCAGGTTTTCAGCGCAAAATATGGTAATTACGTACAGAATATGCATATCAAGCAAAAACAAGAAATGTCTTTAAAAAAGACGGCGCAGTGATTGAAGAAAAAATGTTGGATTTCACATTCACTGGGAGGAAAGTTTGTATTAATATATATGTTTGTTTTCTTTATTTTGTCTTAAAAACCCACAAGGAGCGCACAAATTTATATGCTGAGTACTTAGTTCATTTCTTGGTTATACTTAATAAAAATATGTTTTGATGACATTTACTTAAAATGAAGAACACGTTCTCAAGTTTGTACTTAACATAAATGAGTTACAAAGTTTTATGCATTTGAGCCTTTAATAAGGAATGATTACAAACATAATACTGTGGTATGGGGTAATACATGTACATTTATATTACGAAGGTTTGTTTTAAGAGTTGACTCGTCACGTCATTTGTGGATTGTTTTCATGGCATTTCTCAATGATTACATAA
This sequence comes from Amphiura filiformis, assembly GCF_039555335.1. Classification (NCBI taxonomy): domain Eukaryota; kingdom Metazoa; phylum Echinodermata; class Ophiuroidea; order Amphilepidida; family Amphiuridae; genus Amphiura; species Amphiura filiformis. Next base: position 65,790,373 of record NC_092629.1, read on the forward strand.
ACACTGTACCTTTGTCTTTCAAACAACACATGTAAAATTTCTATCACACACATGATTACGTAACAGCATTAGCATAAAATCAATGGTCTAGAGTCACCTGGTGAAATTGAGGCGTTTTTGTTAAGGGAAATAAGAGGCTAAAATGAGGTATTGTTGTATTTTCTATATTTTCTCGGGAATTAAAGAATGGAGAATGCTGACTTTTGGAACAGTAATAGAACACAAACTACCAGTTCATTAAACCATGTTTGTTGGGCTGTAAAGGTTTTAGTTTATGCGTGGTCAAATATGTCTTATTTTTGACAAAAACAAGGCTTTTCTTTCTTTAAAAATCTTGATATTGCCAAAAATAGCAAACGTGGAAATTTAAAATTTTTTTGCCAGTTCTGTTGACTAATCTCCAAACATTTAAACGGGAGTCTCCCTAGAAAATATTTGAATCCGTGATTAAAATATAACTGTTATTGTACCATTGTTACATTTATACAAAAAGTAGTGGTACAAAGAGAGAGGCCATCGTTTGAATGAGAAATTTATTTTTAAAACTTTTCTGTTCATTTCAGGTTGAGATCATCCATAAAAATTCATATGAATATTTAAATTACAATTTTTCATAGCATTTTGTAATATTTTAGGCCCTATTTACATAGAATTGAGCAATTTTCGTGCATTTCCACCATGTTGTATCGGTCATCCCACCTGCGCATGCGCAGATTGTTGTTTCATTTGCACCAGTTATCATCGCACTGAGTACCAGCTCTCACACGTGACCAGTCATTATATTTAGTCTGTTTCATTTTGGAGATAAGTAATGTCATTTGTAATAACTGCTTTTTCATTTTCGCCATTTTTGATGAATAATTTTGCTTCCATTCAAGCCCTAAAGTTGTTGAAGTTTCCAGACGTCCCATTTCCACCAGTTTAATGGTTTAATGGCAAGTCTCATATTTTACCAAATGCAAACGGAGGACCTAGTGTTTATTCCTGCCCAAAACTAGCCATATGCACCTTATACTTTTGCTGTTTTCGGACATTGTAAACACGTGTTTTTTCTGTAATTTAAAAGGCCCGCCTTTTTGCGTGATTTGGCAGTGTCCCTAGTATATTGATTTTATGCTAATGCTGTTACGTAATCATGTGTATGATATAATTTTTACATGTGTTGTTTGAAAGACAAAGGTACAGTGTTTATGTAATCATTGTGAAATGCCATGAAAACAATCCACATATGACGTCACGAGTCAACTCTTAAAACATACTGACTGCCCCTCGATATAATAGCAATTCCTCACTGATAGCATGGATAGTGTCCAAGTCTGATCATGCTGATGACGAGTCTTCAGGTTCATATTGCGGTTTGGATACCATTGACTGACATCGGGTATGGCTATTGCTTTAAATTTTGCGATGAATAGTTATATCATTTTATGAACCAATTACAGGTATGCCTAAAACCTTGTGAAAAGATGATCTGAAGATATGTATGGTTTACAGTGACATAGGTTGGTGGGATAGCACGGCGAGAGGTTCTCAATTTGATTAGATTTTCAACGTAAATAATGCTAATTAAGTAGCTAATTTGCATAATTTATGTGTATCAAGCCAAATAATCTTGTGAACAGATAATCAATTCGTTACATCGTCGTCGTTGTTCGGTAGACCAGCAGTGATATGTTTTTTTGCAACGCATGTGAAATATTCTTTTGATCTTTAAATTTGGACGAAAGTTATTTTGATGGGTCAACTGTATCTTTCAGAGCAAAGGTTGCCTATTTTGAACAGTCTACAATTTTAGTTGTAAAAGTGCAATTGAGCAACATTTTTAATGCGATCACCAGTCGTGATCAGTTGCGTTTACTTCCGAACTTCAACTGCTTTACACGGTGTCATGCTTCATCGATTTCTACCAGATTTTGACCGCTTCGGAGTTCAGACTATAGCCTCGAATGCAAAACTATCGGTGAGCAAATGCTAGCAAAAGCTAGACCTCTCGAGCAACGCTATAGTGTCCCACATTTCCCGGGATTGAGGATGGTGGAAGTAGGCCTACTTGAATAGTGCATTATGTTTCTAAAGTTGTTCCACTCTCAAAAGAATAATATTATTATAACATATATTTTTATTGAGCTAGTGATTTTAGATCAAGTAAGGTTACCGTCCAGTATGTCAAAGTCATACATTTCCGGTTTTCCTGTGGCATTATAAAACACGTATTGTAATGGACGTTATGTATGAACTAGAAAATGAGAAAAGATGTAACTTACAACAGTCTAATATAAAAGAACATGGTGTTTACTTTCCCATGCATAACTAATATGTTGAGTACTTAACTTCACACTAACGTACCAATGAGCCACAACCACAAGTGGGGTCCTTTAACGTTGAAATGGCGCAAAATGTCACCACAGCAAAGAATAGCAAAAATACCTGTTCAAAAATATAAATATATATGACTCACGCCAATTGTGTAATTACCTAGCGCAGATTACGAGATTTGTTATATTGTGCAGTGAATTGTGACATGATTGGGGACCAAAGTAGACAGAGGAAAGTATTGTACACATCAATGCATTGATAAACGAAGTATACTTACTTCCTTATGCAATGTGAGTTACATAGAAATTCGTAAGTTCAATGTCAAAAATTGTGCAGCGAACCTCGAACATTGGAAAATGACAACAAAGAAAAAATCGCGCGCTATTTGGCCCAGTTCATACTTATTATTCGAGGTAAACGACCTTTGAACCATAAATTTCAATGCTTAGTTCCGACTTATTTTGTAAAAAAACAGCTCACACTGATATTTAAAATTGAAACAGATTGAATAACATATTTGTTTAACGAATATTAAATACGAGTATTATGGAGTATGAATAGGCCTTTGGCAAACATTCGTTAGCAGATAAAATCGAATTGAAACAGATTGAATGACATATAAACTACCTGATGTAAGCAGTAGATGTGAAAATTGACAAAGTACCTGATATTATACAAATATTTTTGCTCTAAATTCGGGATCTGGTGGAATCTATTGGTCCCTGGAGACCGCGAGGCTTCTATTTTAGAAAATAGTAGGCTCATGGTCTCCAGTTCATCGAAGGGACCAATAGATTCTACCAGATCCCGAATTTAGAGCAGTAAATATTTGTTTTATATCCATCATTAGTATATTCTTTGTTCATTGATTGGTTGAAATATTATAAACGTAAGGCCTTTACCATAGACATAGGCCTAGGCATAAATGTCGGCTAGGCCTAGTCAAGGCTAAGCTGGCCTTTCTTTGTTTTGAATAAATGCACATGAACCAAGCACGCACACAGTTGAGTGGCTAAAGCTTTATACCTTGAAAATGTTGTAACCGCTGCAATACCGCCGTGAAACGAGTAACCATATATTTTCTGTTATTTCACCGTCAATATTAAGATACTAGAGACATTGCGATTTTCCAAACGCAGCACGTAGCACGTACGTTTTCGCGTACGTTTTCGCGTACGTTAATACGGTACCTTACGGTGTTAAATATTGCTAGTCTCAGTTCCAAACTGGATTTTGCTCATTCGTCAAGAAGGAGAACAAATGAGATGAAATAAAGACTATACTATTTGATCAAATCTCAACAGCTTCTAACCTAGGTCGATAGAGGGCATAGTAATTGAAAAAATAACAGTGAGCTGAGTCTCTGCTTAAATTCAAACAGACCGCTTTTGATTTTGATTAAAATTTTGACCTACATGCTCATTAAACCTAATTGTTTTTTGTGCTCCCCAAATATTATAGTTGCCCCAAAACATATATTTTGGTAGATTAAAGATCACTACACATACATCATGACTTTAGTTTCAAAATGAGAATTTTTCGTCCTGAAAATTGGGCGCGTTGCATGGACTTAGACATGAGGTAAAATCAGCATATTTCACGTAGCATCTGCGTTTTTATCCTACGTTGGAGTCCAAAATGGGAAATCGCATTGTAATTTTCTTAACGCAAAGTATCACACACATTTCAATGGGCAATCTCTGCGTGTGAATATTGCGTTTAAATTTAGTCCATTTTTAACACATCGCTGTACCTTTATTACAATGATTTGTTACAAACAAAAAGGATCATAATAATATTTAGACTTTCCTTCATATGTTCATTATCTTTGACTGTCTTTAATATATTGTGAAATGGACCAATTTTGTGCATTTTCAACGATGTATCTACGTCGACTTCGCACGTGGAATATCTTCAAAAATAGCTAAATACGTGACCTCGCTTCGATACAGGAGAGTGGTTTTGAATAGATCAACGTACGTTCGATGTCTACGTTTGGAAATCGCAATGTCTCTATCGATCCTGATGTAACTCAGATTATGCCATGAAACCGCCGTATTTTAGCTGCAGTTATGTTCTGCAGTAGTACTATTTACCGGGGAAATAGTAGTACTATTTACCGGGGAAATAGTAGTACTATTTACCGGGGAAATAGTACTTCTAATAGTACCCCGTTCTCTCATCAATCGGCCTTTTGACGGCTTTGCAAAATGTTTAAAACTATTTTTGGTCACATGACACTCGTTTAATGAACGAGAATATAAAAAGGATATAACAGACATGAGCATTGATAAACTACTTGGTATCAGCAGCAGATGTGAGCATTGGTAACTACATAATTATCAGCAGTAGATGTGAGCATTGATAAACTATACCTGGCATCAGCATTAGATGTGACCATTGATAAACTACCTGATATTATATCCGTAATTAATATATCATTAATTGGTTAAATGATGATCATGTGACCACAAATAGTTTTGCTATTTTACAAAGCAGTCAAAAAGCCGATTGATGGCGGTACGGGGTCCTATTGGAAGTACTATTTCCCCGGGAAATACGCGTCAAGAAGGAGAACAAATGAGCTGAAATAAAGACTATACTATTTGATCAAATCTCAACAGCTTCTAACCTAGGTCGATAGAGGGCATAGTTATTGAAAAAATAACAGTGAGCTGAGTCTCTGCTTAAATTCAAACAGACCGCTTTTGATTTTGATTAAAATTTTGACCTACATGCTCATTAAACCTAATTGTTTTTTGTGCTCCCCAAATATTATAGTTGCCCCAAAACATATATTTTGGTAGATTAAAGATCACTATACACATACATCATGACTTTAGTTTCAAAATGAGAATCTTTATTCGTCCTGAAAATTGGGCGCGTTGCATGGACTTAGATATGAGGTAAAATCAGCATATTTCACGTAGCATCTGCGTTTTTATTCTACGTTGGAATCCAAAATGGGAAATCGCAATGTAAATAACGCAAAGTACTGGCCTGGCCTTTATTAGGCCTATAGCCGACATTTATGCCTAGGCCTATGTTTATGATAGAGGCCTTGCGTTTCTAATGTTTTAACCAATCAATGAACAAAGAATATATTAATGAACTTCACCAGTTCACCTCGGGGACCAATAGATTCCACCAGATACCGAATTTAGAGCAGTAAATATTTGTAAATGTGTGAGCGATAAACTACCCTATATCAGCAGTTAGATATGAGCATTGATAAACCTCTAAATTTCTATCAGCAGTATTATGTGAACATTAACCAAATTCCGATATCAGCAGTGGATGTGAGCATTAATAAAATACCTGACATCAGCAGTAGCTGTGCGTATTAAAAAATTGACAAAATTCCTGATATCAGTAGATACCGGCATTGATAAACTACCCGATGTCAGTAGCAGATATGACCATTGATAAACTACCTGATGTCAGCAGTAGATGTGAAAATCAGTAGATCCGAGCATTGACAAACTACTTGATATTATTAGTAGACGTGAGCACGATAAACTAACCGATATTGGCAGAAGTTAAGAGCATTGATAAACTACTCGACCTCAGCTGTAGATGTTAGCATTAATAAAGTACATATCAGCAGTATATGTTAGTATCCGAAGTACATATCAGCAGTATATGTTAGTGTCTGACCAGGTGATAAACCAATAATGGGGAGACGGCAAAACGGAATAATAAGGGCGCAGATTTTAAGATGGCAAAAGTCAGGGCGCGAGTGTAGTTTAAATGGGTTGGGCGAGAAGAACTTAGCTTGTGAAGAATCTTGTACAGGTGGCAACGTGTGGCCAGATCACGAGGTTTCGAGAGGATTGGTAAACCTGATATTATTTGTAAATAAATAATAAACATGATAAACGATAAACTTCCCGATATCAGCAGTAGATGTGAGCACTATTTGGAAGTTTTAATTTATTGCACAGCCACAAAGAGGTTTTGTCAACACTAAGATGACCCAGTGTCAAGTGATTTCATCAATACTAAAAGATACCAGTAAACCTCCCACGTGTTAGGCTTTTATTATTTTTTCTCAGATGAATGAATTGACAATGCCTTATGTTTGAAATTGTCCTGCTAGTCACGAGTGTCTGATCAATCATTTACCTAACTGAATTGCTTCACTTTTGCATTCAATCAGGAAACCTTCGCTCTGGACTCGGTAAATCTCGGCTTGCAAACAGAACATTCATTGCACAAGGAAATCGTGCTGGATGTGGAAGGCTGATGATGAGAGCCATTTATGCAGATAACCGTGATTATACATGTAGTTCTCTTTACAGTTTTCCAGGTGGGGAAAACAGAAAACCAATAAAGAAATCATTTACGGAAATGATCCAATAATTTTTATCAAATCATTTTATTGCTTCAGCCAGTACATAGCATGTGACCATTATATAAGCATAAATCTTGATATGAAAAGGCAAACATTTAGTACTTTCAAACAAAGTTATAGAGTTTTATACTTTATCTTAGAATGACAAAGCAACATTAACATTGTTTTAATTCCATAAGATATCGAGTAACCACGGGGAGTAACAGAAAATTCTTTGTTATTGGATGCGTAGTTCTCATTTTTTATAGATTCCAATTTTCTTGTCGAATGCTTGGAGCACAAAAAGGTTAAGTGCTTTTCTAAATCAGTCACGTGTCCAAAATGTCTGATGAAATGTCTGATACACACATGACGTGTGGATTATAATGCTCAAAGTCCAGTGTACAAGTGACTGATTTAATAAAAATTCCCTTTAAAAGGGAAGGCCAGCCTCAATGCAGAAGAGGTTTTGTAAATAGTTTGGGTCACTGTGAAAGGCATTTTTTAGGATCATGCTTACATCCATGTTACATGACAGTCCACCAAACCATCAATGGTGAGAACATGCACACTGAAACAGCAAAAACATTAACTCCTATAACTCCTGTCAACTCTTTAATTCATTACTCCAAATTGTTCTGTATTTTTGTCTTTACTGCTTTTTACCCATGCTTATTATTAAAATCAAGAAATATACTGCAGTTGTTAGTTAATTCGCTATGTAAACTCAACTTACATGCACATTTTATTTTAAAATGATTTTATATTATTTCGCAATGTATAGTTTACTATAAAGTAGATAGTGGCAAGCACATGATAAAGGACTGATCATTCACTACAATCTTCACTTTTAAACTGTATTTTTGAATGTGTTGATTGTTAGCCCGAAACTCCTGCAAAGCTATGGACATGGCATCTTATACCTACTCCATTCTGTAATAGTCTGCATTGTGTGTTTTCTCAGTCTTCAATCATTTTGTTGAATGTAATTTTATGAATCAAATAAAAATGATAGAAAGTGGCCTCACTTTAGTTATGTGTCATTTTACAGTATTCATAATTTATAAAGTAAGACAATAATTTATTTATTTTCTATAAGTGCATGTCAAAATATGGGATATATTGTTCAATATTATAGCTAGCCCCTAAAAACTTTATTTTCCATCGGATTTTTCCAGTTGAAAGACAAAACTGATGTTAAAGATAGCAATAATATCATCAATAACATTTTGAGTCAATTTTATCCATAAAACGATACAGGATAGGATAGATAATTACTTTGACTTCAATGTGGTTCATATAATGAAGATTTTGATTCTACAACATTATTACCTAGCTGGGGTTTACACCCCCCAGCTAGGTACTGTAATGCTCTCCGATTCTTCTTTCTTCTGCCAACAAACTTCAAAATGCTTCTTCTCCAACATGTTACACCCTACAATTACGTAACTTCCACATATGTATCGGCTATGTCCAGTGCCCATAGTGTCTAAACAGAATTGGGTCAAAGGTCATTAAGGGGGCATTTCTGGTATTTAACCAAATACCTTCAAAATGCTTCTTCTACCACATATTATATAGTACAATGATGTCATTTGCATATATACATCGGCTATACTACACGCCTATAACTTGCATACAGAATTGGGGTCAAAGGTCATTAAAGGGGTAAAATCTTACAATTGCATTATCTGGACATCTGTAAGGGGTATGGGGCTCAAACTCGGTGACAACAAATCTGATGACCAGGGGACCATTTTGCAGGGGTCAGGTCAAAGGTCAAGCAGAGGTCAAATTTTAGAAATGCATTTCCTGGACATCTGTAAGGGGTATGGGGCTCAAACTTGGTGACAACAAACTTAATGATCAGGGGAACACTTTGCAGGGGTCAGGTCAACGGTTATATGGGGTCAAATCTTATAATTTCATTTTCTGGATATCTGTAAGGGGTTTGGGGCTCAAACTCAGGGACAACAAATCTCATGAACAGGGAAACATTTTGCAGAGGTCAGGGCAAAGGTCATGCAGAGGTCAAATCTTAGAAATGAATTTTCTGGACATCTACATGTATAAGGCGTACGGGGCTCAAACTCGGTGACAACAAACTAGATGAACAGGGGAACATTTTTGGAACATTTTGTAGGGGTCAGGTTAAAGGTCAATCTGGGGTCAAATCTTAAAATAGCATTTTCTGAACATCTGTAAGAAGTAAGGGACTCAAACTCGGTGACAACAAACCTCATGACCAGGGGAACATTTTGCAGGGGTCAGATACCTCCACAACACCAACACGCCCCAGCTAGGTTTGTGGTCTATGACCACCATTTGCCACTAGTTAGATCTGTTATCAACATATCAATTATGCACTCACAGGCAACCAAACATCATGCTATGCTCAGTAGTCCACTGATATGACCTCGTTCCAGTGACCATTCCCCGCTAATTACTAATAATGTTGACCATGTCATTTTTTTGATATGCTGATTGCTGAACAAGTTTATGTTTATATGTGTAGGCCTAACCTATGATAATTTTTTAAGTCATAATTAATTCAAACATAACTTTGGCAATACTCAATCGTTTTCGTTCGTTGAAACGGCAAAACATACTTTCTTTTCCTTGCAAATCGAATTAGCAGACATCAAAAACATTTCCACCACAAGAAGTAAAAAAAAAAAATTCATACCAATAGAAGAAGGCTATAATCTTAGCTAATCTTTAGTGTACACAAATCCCATCTCAGAATTAGATACCAGCCCTATGGGCTGGCGAAAATGCACTACCATTTTTTGCTCCCAAATTGATTTATTATCTGATATTGTTTTCAACATGTGATCATTCTTGCAGGAAACTGTATCATAATACCTGTCCTATGATTGGATAATGAGCTTGACAAAACTTTACAACAAATTTTAGAACAACAGGGTAACCGACAATAACATTTTAAAATTAAAATTCCATAAGATATGGAGTAACCCCGGGGAGTAACAGTAACTACCCAGCAAACACACAACGTTTTACAGAAAAGGTTTAAATGTCGGGTTATACATGTATAAAGGGTATAAAAACGTTTATATAACATTCATAAAACATTTTTGAAAACGTGATGCAAAACATTCTAAGAGAATGGTATTTAACTGTTGACAAAGTGCTTTTTCAAATCAGTCACCTGTCCATTTGACATTAATTATTATATGAATCTGATCGCAGTACCGATCAAATATTTCAGAAATGTCCGATATACACATGACTTGCATATTACAATAGTACAGTGTACAAGTGACTTTAAATGAAAAAGCACTTCACTTTTTTGTGCTCCAAGCAGTCGTTGTGTTCAATGGCAAATCGAGGGTTTAGTGCAAGAAAGCCATTATTATATCTGCAATAGCTGCCCTATAGACATTTAACGTATGTATTCTATATCTGTATCAAAAATATGACACCTGGCAGCTATTGCAGGTTAGACTTTCTTGCGCTAACCACTCAAATTAACATGAAGATTTACATACAAACACTTTGTCTACTTATCCTCCTTATTCTGGTTTGACATGTTTTAAAATCCAGGGTCATGATTTACAGTTCTCTATACAGATATTTAAATCTGTATAACAACTTATTAAACTTACAAACAACTTATTAAAATAAGTTGTTAGTCTACACTGATAAAACTGATAAACTAAAATCATTTACATATTAAAACAAAGGTTATAATATTATGTCTTTTACATGTAGAAACTTACATGACGTGTAATAATATACTAGTACATGGACTATAATGCATATTATATGGTATTTTTACATACACACCAGCACTAGTTTGGTATAACAGTTTTATAATCAGAGACAAGACTTAGTTACTATTCAGACTTTGATTAGCCTCCTGTGTAAGGCAGATTTGTCCAAGCGTTTCGTATAGTACAAATTTGAGTTAGTAATCTTTGCACATAATATCGTTGGTCTACATCCATTTGACAATTATCTTGAATCAGCGAAAAGGTTTTACTTTACCGATCCAACAAATGTGGTTATTTTTCATAATTTTGACATCCTGAATTATAACACAAAAACGTTGTTAGTTTCTTCAAACCTGTACACATGAATGAAGTGATACAGTAGTGAAATATCACCTATTTAGGCTATAGGCTTTTATTGAGCTAATTATGCAGGTTGAAAATCAATTGTTTTATGTTTTATTGCTTCAATTAATATATACAATTGTATTTGTATCTCCTATATAACAATAATTAGGAATCCAGGTATGATAATGTAAACTTTCAGAATTTAAAATAAAGTAATGCATTACATTTGAGAATATATGCATTTTAAATCGTTCTTATCCAAGATGGAATACTCAGCATGCCTGTAGCTCCATGATAAACACATCTGTGTATAACACTATTCAGAATATTGCATACATTTGCCTTAGATTATGGAAAATTTTGCAGTATTTTGAGAGAAAATTGGCTTAGCTTCCCTTGAAATATACATTTTTCCAGCCATGTACGTTACATGGACACAACATGTAAATTCCAGCTTGGCAAGGAATTGCTTAAAATACCTATAGTGTTGATTTACTACTAGTCTCAGATTACATGATCCAGATGACAAGATTTCATCCAATTGTGCCAAAGGGAAAGCGTGTGAAACCAAGACATAATGGGCTATTACATTTAAAATCCACACTACCCCTGTGGAAGATTCTGGAAATATATTCCATTTAGAGGAGTATGAATTTCAAATGAAATGAACACATTAGGCATTGGGTTGAAAATCACAACCTAATCAATATCAGAGTGTGTAGATAAATTTAACACTACTTTGTCTAAAAATGTTGCACAAAAATCTGAACTAAAGCAGATTGACATATGTGGCTTCATTACTAAAATAAGCATGATTAGTGAAAATACCTTTTTTTCAGTCTCTCAAAATTCAAAAAAAGTTTTTTGTAAAAAGTTTTAAGCCCAAATTTATATACATAATATTATCAATAGCTATCAATCAATATGTAAAATAAAATAAAATTGTCAAAACTTACAATGGAGTTGATATATTGTTATTCTTATTCTAGCACACAGAAAAGGATCGTATACGTGATGAAGATAACGTGTCCCTCGTCCGTTTATAGTGTTCAGAGCTCTCTTCCTAATCAAGATCGATTCTCGAATATGGCAGGCTCATTTCATTCCTTCTCAAGGACTTGGGAATCTTTCCAACTGATAACTTGATTAACATGATTATAATACATGTATAATTATACAAACACAATGACAAGAAACAAAATTGATAACATGATTCTGTTGAACGGCATGGTACGTAATCCTTGATTTGGATTATGCACTGACCCGTTGTTTTCTTTGGAGAGTAAAGTCCTTTTATTTGGGCTACTTTGTCTTGTTTCAAAGCGATCCCCACATTATCTTAGTCACATATATACAATCCTCTTCTGGGTGCTAGTGCACCCTCTATTGGTGACAGAAGTTGGATTGATAAACATCACTCTGAAGATGGACATCGTCCAAGATTGTTGAAAATGTCAGGTCAGTAAATAATTTTTGATTTTGACCAGTGGCGTAATCTTACATATAATATGCATAAATGACCTAAAATCAAATGGTATATACTGTTCACACAGGGTGAGGGAGAGATATCACCAATCTACCAAAAAGTCCTTTGTAAAATATATATTTCTGGACAAATTCACATAGTTATCACCCACTTAAAGCCATAATGTATGATTTTGTTATTGAGGTACGTACAATGAAAAAAAAAAAACACTTAGAGGCTTAACTGTGGAGCTCAATGGGTGAATTGGAGAATACAACCGATGATCACCAGTTTTATTATCTTAAAACTTCTAAAAATTTTACTGTAATTAAAGCACTTCAGGCTAGGTATTTTAGTACACCATTGGGCATTACAAATTACAATCATGCAAAAAGTTGAAATTTTATTTAAGAAAAATTGAAGGCAACACTCATGACCACCGTGGAGCAAATCACATATTTGGGCTTTAAGGTTCACTTTTGACATGCAAATTATTACTTGTTTTTTTTTTTTCTGAAAAAGGTCAACATTTTGGAATGGGTTCACCAGGTTAATGATATGGGCATGAATGATGTATGTGGGGATCAATGGCATGATGCACCTCATTTGAGGCTGTAGATTTGGATTGTGTCCCAATTAGCAAGCACCAGTGAGCCAGCAGGTGTCACGGACAAATCACAGGGTAAGTACAATCCCTTGACTATGCATTGTATGAATGTACCTGTGGGGGTGTATGCATGAATGTGATCAGTGTTCCCATTACTTGATACCTTCATTGCAACATATATGTTATCCTCATCATCACACACTATCCCACCTGGCCATACTTCCCTACCTGTCACATCCTCATCTATTCTGGGTGTGAAGCTGAACACCTCATTACCTGAGTTATCTATTGCTACTACCTCACTGTATACTGAACATAATGGATGGGAATGAATCAGGATTTGATTCTTACTATTGACAACCATACTTGGATTTTCATAACCAATTGAGCATTTGATCTTCTTGACCACCCTAGTGACCCTACCATCAGGATATGTATGAATTGTTATGATATCCCTTGCCATATCACCCACCAACACATTCCCTTCACTATCTATTGCAATACACTGCAGTTCAACATGTGTGTTTTCATCTTCACCTTGGGTTAAGGTGTTGAAGCAGTGAAGATACTTGCCTTTCTTATCAAACACATGTATGGATTTGGATTCATCCCCTACTACTAAGATGTCTCCTTGTTGTGATACACAAATTGCAGCAACACGTATTGGTTGGTTAGTGTCTTGATCTGTTGGTGTAAATGACATCTTGTACTTGCCATTACTATCATGAATGTCGATCTTGCTCGGGTAGCCACGGGTTACTAGATCTCCATTATGAGGACTACAGGCAATACGTACAGCACGCTGAGGGGGTTTGATTTCTCTCTCTAGTGACCAGGTGCACAAGGCTATGTAAGATATAAATTGTATACATAATAGTGTAGGTGTCATTCAAATATGATAATTGCATATTTAATTGGGAAACAATAGTTACAATCTTATTTCGTCACTATTCTTTGGATATGAATAAATGACAATGACAATCCATATGGAGCTAGAGGGTTTGATTTCTCTCTCCAGTGACCAGGTGTACAAGGCTATGTAAGATATAAATGGTAAACATAATAGTGTAGGTGGCATTCAAATATGATAATTGCATATTTTTTTGGGAAACAATAGTTACAATCTTATTTCGTCACTATTCTTTGGATATGAATAAATGACAATGGCAATACATGTGGCAATGGAGGGATTGTTTTAATCAACATTTCAAAGATTTGATTGAAACATGCAAAAAGAAACATTTATTCATGTTCACCATTACTTTAAAATGAATAACTGACAATGAAACATAATTTGTCGATGGATTGGGTAGTATTAAAGGCAGTTGGCACACCGACATCGCCTGGCTAATAATTATTTGGTGCAGCAGTGACATTAAAATGAATACACGGGATCGATACACGTGAATTGCTATGCAGGATTTTGATATCAGACGAAAATCTTCGGATACTGAGTTAGAAAATGATGAATATCTCCCGTAAATGAATTTTTCTGAAGAAACCAGATGTGGTCTCATACACTTGAAAATACGTGTTGAACAGATATTATAGTCGTTAGCGTGCGCTTTGAAAATTGGCCGTGCGCTTTGAACTCAAAATTTGACCAATTTGACCAATTTTATATTGCGTTGGTCTTGTATGGACTACAGCGCGCAGCAGGCTATAGCAGCACTCACTCAAGTGGAGAGAGTATAACCATTGACCGCAATGTCGTATTCAAGCTTGCTCACAGAGCGAGAAATCAATTACCCCGTCTATGTCAGTAGCCTTAGTCAGGTCACTTCGCTAATAATATGCATCTCATAAGGTCCGAATAAAATGGTCATGGGTGGCTGTGGATTCAACCTACCATGGCGATTTCTACTATGAAGATATCGGGGCGATGTCACTGTGGTTGGTGTTAACATGGAAAATAAAGCACCAATTTGGCTTATTCACATAAAGAGCTGCTTCTTCAACATTTACATGATAAAGTTATCAATAAAACTGTTATTACCCCATCTTGTTTGATTAAGAATAATAATGTCCTAAGTTTGCTGGGCCCCCCCCCCCCCCCCCACACACACACACCAAACTTTACCGAGCCTTAAGGGGTATAGTCCATACAAGATTTTGTCACAAGAAAATTCTCAAAATAAAATTTTGATATTAATCCGCGATTTTATAAGGCCCGCCGATTACGAGCTGATCAAAGTATAGGTTATAATTAAATAGTTTGACTCAATACAAAGTTCTTCAAAAATTGAAAAGTGGTTAAGCCATCAAACAAAATGAGACATTTTACATGAATCTGTAATTTCAAATTGAATTGAATTTGGATGCAGAGACGTAGCTGAGGGGTATGGGAGCACTTGCCCATGGCAGAGATGCCAACTCTCCCTATTTTAGAGGGAGGCTCCCTTTTTTGTAAACATTTTTGTCCATTTTGACACCCAAATTTGACAACCTCCCTATTTCTGGCAAGTTTTGTGCCATTGAAGTTACATGCAATTTTGAAAACATCCCTATTTTTTGTGTGAATCCTCCCTATTTTCTGGATGTTAAATGTTGGCATCTCTGCCATGGTGCCGTGTTGGAGGTGGTATGGAATATAATGTACGTAGTATACATTGATTCGGCATCCACTCGTAAGAGTCATTATTTGCGTGAGCTCTGTCATGTCCGTGCGCATTTAAACAAAAATTAGTCACTATTAAAGACGGTTATAATGTTAAAATTCACCTTGATTGTGTCCAAATTAGTAATATTTGTGCTACAACAGCTTTGTATCCAGGTTTAGTCATTAGAGAGTCGTGGGACAGATTAGCTATTTTTGAGATGAAAATTTGACACCAAACAAAATAAGGAAAAACAGCAATATTGACAAAGTTAAAGCCCTATTCAAACACATGCACAGCTATAATTTTACTGAAGTATAGAAATTACAGATTCAAGTTCTACTAAAATGTCTTATTTTGTGTTCAATACACTATAGGCTATGTATGTTAGCACATCTATGACACTAACAAAAGGTGTCAAAATCTGAATTTTGATGATTTTTTATGATCCTCCGGATGAGCAAATTACTGAATAGGGGTGACACATGAAATATGTATTTTATAGTATAGAATACCTTGCACTATTGATCCAATAGTAGGTCGTTGTTTGGGATCATAATTCCAGCACTGCTGCATGATATCTGCAAGATCTCTTGGGCAATATTCTGGCACTGAAGGCTTCAATCTACCACTGCCCACTTCAAAGACGACAGTTTGCCACTCTGTCCCTTCAAAAGGCTCTTTTCTTGTGCAGATCTCCAAAGTGAGCATCCCATATGCGTAGATATCTGCTGGCTTTGAGTATACTGCTCTTCTGTGTTCATTCCCTCTGTGAATTTCTGGTGCCATATATCGATTGGTTCCTTTTTGGCTAGATGTTGTCTGGGAGTGGTCTATTTTGCGAGCAAGTCCAAAATCGGCAATCTTTAACAGATTGTCCTCAAAAAGAATACAATTAGACCCCTTAATGTCCCTGTGCAGAAAGTTATGTCTGTGTAGGTACTGGATGGCTAGCGCTGATTCTTTGATCCATTTTCTCTTCAGCTCATTGGTCAGAGGCTTAGAAGGATCAGATAGATAATCATGCAGTGAACCATTTGGGGCATACTCCATCAAAATAACATGAATTGGTCCTGCTTCTGAAAACCCAACCAACTTGACAATGTTATTGTGGTGAAGTTGACTCATGGCTGGAGTTTCGCTTTCTTCTGGCTTGAAAACAGTTTTGGCAGCAGCTTGTTTGTATCCATTAAACTGATTACTTAAAAACCCACTGAAAGTCACACGGTGGACTGACCCAAATGCTCCTTCCCCAAGTTTCTCATGGAATTTTATGTTTTTGAATCCAATGGTGTCTATTGGGAAAGCAGTGGCCATGGTAGTATATTATCATGATCTAAAAGATAAACAAAAACATATTTCTATAATGAAAGAGCCCGGGGGCCACTGGTCATTGACAAGGGGGTATCATGCGTGGCCATGGAGTTTCAAAAGCACCCTAAACAAGTATGTGCAACGACTGAAAATACACCCCTAAATAAGTATAACAAGTGTAATATCCTACCCTAAACAAGTATTGGCGTTTTTTACCCCTTAGCAAGTAAAACATATATTTTCGACACCCTAAGCAAGTAATACTACTTGAAGCTCCATTTTCATTGATTTCTTTAATAGTAACTCAGAATGGCTCTGCTACCAGGGCAGAATATGAGCTATTTTAAAATTACAAAATAAACGTTACATTATTTTAAGCTGATTTATCGTATCAGAGAGCCTAAGAGGGAATTAAACGAAAAGAAAAAACAACAATGAAGAAAAGAAAATAGAGAAAAAGAATTGAAGAAATGTTTTTATATCATTTTTGTAGGCCCTATTATAGTTTCGACAATTTATTCTCCATCCTCCAAATATTATTATAGACCTACAAATCATGTTTCAAAGTGAGACAAAAATCATAAAATAGTCGTTTTTTTTATGACCTAGGCCTTATTGCGAAAAGATGAAAAGTGCATAATATTAATAATTTATTTTAACAGCTTAAAATGACAACAATCAAGGCCTACTTCTGGAAGGAATCGGATGAATAACAGTTTCATAAGTTGAATAAAGTATTAGGATGAAAATAAGTTGGTAAATAGCGACTGAGATGCATGGTGCTCAATCAGTTCAGCCAAGACTTGCAGGATTCGTGTATGACTGCAGAATTTGATACCAATCCAAAAACGTATTTTAATACTGCACCATATCCATCTTACCTTTTAATATTCATTTGATGTTTTCACAATTTATTCAAAAATTTAAAATTTGTTTTTTAAATAAAATCAAGATCACTTATTGTGACAAAATTCTGACAAAAATATGATGCTTTTGACGATAATAACATGCATGTTTTTATTTATTTATTTTGTGGATAATAGGTCACAGGTCAAATCAATCAATCCTCTACCGTAGATATTTGTGGTTAAATAATTGTATACAACGTGAAAATTAGCTTGAAAATCTTTATTTTTATCCATAATAGGCCCTACAAGATAGAAAATTCAAATAATAGTAAAAATATTTTAAAATGAAATGAGAAACTTTGGACTTTATAAAGGAGAATTGAAACTCTTAAAATCAGAGTATACACGTGCTGTGCATGTACAATGTACATTGTACTGCATGTGTACATCACCATTGAATGTTGTAGGGTTGTGTAGCATTGAATGGGTTAATGGAAAAATATTAACAGGGCCAGCTAGCTGGGCGAAGTCGGCATCGGCAATCTTTATGGACTTAAAGTCATAATGTACGATCTTTTTTCAGAATTTACCTTTATTTTTTTCAAAACCGATTTTTTGGCATATTTGTAATACTTACACATGTTATAACTTAAATCTATGAGCAAACTGTCAAATTCGTCCTATTTGTAGTAAAACAGGACGATTCTGTTGGTCCGACATAAAGTCATAATTTTTTAGATTATGACTTTATGTCGGCCACGATCGCAAACCGTAGTCTCGTACAAATCTAGCTTGGTTACGCTCCCTCCACATGTGGAGGGAGCGTAACCAAACTGGCCGCGTAGGAGACTAACTCTGAGGCCGCACTCGCTGTCCTGATCCAAATAGTGCGATATGTTTCGAGTGATAGAGGTGAAGTTTATGATGTTGTTTCTTTGCAAATTCCCAATGTTTTTCGCATCCAAATGTATTGGGAACTTTCATAATGATTGCATATTATCATTTTAGAAGAAAAAACGAAAAATCTAAAAATTTAAAAAGATCGTACATAGAAGAGACTAAACATAGAACTACACAGTCAAGTCTAGGGATAAACAAGAAGGACATGAAACTTATGAAGGACTGGAGTCTGGGCGGACCCTACATACGTAAATCTGTTGTGAAAAAGATACCCTTTTTCTCTAATTTCCATGTTTTTGACACCCTATTCACGATACGTACGTACAGTGCCTCATCGTGAAAAAAGACCCTTTTTACGTGATTTTTTGGCCACGCATGATACCCCCTGTAGAGCCTTTTTGAAGCATTATTTCTCTACCGAGCAAGCCTATGTAATTACCGGTAAACTAAAATTCACCTCTCGTTTTAACTCCTTCTCATACTGCCAAATTACTCAACTGGACGATGCATGTATCTTTCATCTTTCATTTAATGTAGAAACAGCAACACAAAGTCTCAGGATTCAGTATTTGTAGCTATTTGTAGGCAATTTGTAGGTCTTTTGTAGGTTAAAACTTAGTAAGAGATCCAGGTAAATACAGCTTGCTCCAATTCACGAGTGGCCAATCAATCGAACTTGTATCGATCTATCAAATATGCAAATGAGCCTAAATTAGGGGCGCACAACCAGAAATTGGCACCAACATCCCGGCCCTCAATTGCCATTAGTGTGAACATGGCAATTCCTGATAAAATTGCAAGCAATTGGGTGCCAACTTTCCTTTACACATGTCCAAACATACCTGGGATCACTACTCAAAAACTTAAATTCACAGACTTTACCATGTAACAGCCTGAATGAGTATGTCAAATAAATCTGAATTTGAAATACAAGATGATTGACTAAAATTGTGTTATTACAATGTACTTGTCCAAAAGGGTGCAATCAAGCCAAAGGATTGCAAATTTATATCAAAATTGACCCTTACTTTATGGTCACAGCTCTTTTGCAAGCACTTGAACACAATTTAACGCTTAAAAGCGTTCAAAAATAAACTTTCTTTGGCTCATCATAAATAACAATAAAACAGAATGTGTATATATACATGAATGCACACCCAAGTAACATGTACCTACAGCAAGGACCAATTTGAACAAAAAACATTTGGACCAAAACGAAGACCAGAAAAATCTGGCAAATTTGGAATCCCATTTTTCCAACAAGCCAAAATGAACTGGTACATGCAATAAGGGAAAGCTTACATGAATATATTCAACTTTAGCAAAACTATCACATAACATGTTATGGCTCATAGTTCTTCTTCTAATGAAGTCAAGTCCTAGATGTGATTAAAGGTTCCATAGCACAGAACACTGTACAATAACTCTGCATGACATGATATGCTAAGCACAATTTCTTTCTTTTAGTGAAGTAAAAGGCACAAAACCAGCAGTCTACTGACTTGGAAAGAATGAACATTTTTGAATTGTGCAAATTTACAACCTAACCTAATTGTCATGCGAGTTTACAAGAATGTGTTGTTACTTTTCAACACAAGATGATAAGTTACTAATTAACTTGGAATTTGCTCAATGTATCAAACACATGCCTGCTTAATTTTGTTACAACTAACTTTTGGTAATTAAACTCCAAATATCCATAATCCAAAAAATTGGAATAAACTTGATTTTGGCATTTGCAACAAAACAAGCATGTGAATCAAATTATTTATGTATTGTCTTTCTGAAACAGTCAAAATCATTCAAGGAGATGATCCCAAGAGCACGGTTTACTCCCTTGGCTTTGGCAATGGTAGAATCGGCTCCTATCATCTGACATGCCTGAAGAGTGAAGATATTTAAATGGTACAGCTAGATGACCAAGTTGAGTCGGCTGGTTTTGTATTTAACCGCAGACAGCGCACTATCACACTACACATTGATGGCTCCAATGGTGTTATCACAGACTATGGTATTAAAGGTTCCCTGAGCACAAACATGGGATACACACACTGGGGAAATTTCCACAAATTAATGTGCCATAGAAATGTTTGTTCCATTTTCAGTTATTTACAGGTGCACAGCTGCAAAGTTTAAATTCAAGAATCACCCAACTAGTTACGGATGCCAATAATGTCTTGAATCCTCCATACCAGATAATAAAGCATGATCCTGGCTTGTAAATTGTCCACAAATTATACACAGGTTCCAAGTTCCAACGCAGATTACACCTGGGTAACACATATTGCGCAGGCCAGTTCCACATCCGTTAAACCATAATAGAAGCTGATAAACATGTACAGTCTCGTCATTTACAGCAATAAAATGTTCTGTCACTCTGCAGATTTAATTCAGCTGTCCTTATGTGTCCTTCTGTACTCAATTCATCCATTTTTAACAGATTTTACAGCTCCTCAGGTAGAATGTGTCCCACTTGGTAGCATTCAAGTCAAATCTCCATATCACAGCTTGAGCAACATTCAGCTTTTCAAATGTTCAGTCAATTCTATACAGCTTGTGTATAGTATGTGGCAACTTAAGCATTTTTGGGACATTTCCTTCCCATGGACAAATCACTTGACAATTTGCCCAGAATCCTGAGGGTATGGCGCCTCAAGCTCGCCTTTGAACTATGCCATGCTGGCTATATTTTGCATGCACAGTTCCTTTCATCTATTTCGTCTTCTTCTTTCATCATCACACTCAATAAATGTTTTTGCCACAATTAATGGTGGTACTTTGAAATTACATGTACACCATATTTTGTAATATAAGGTTGCTCAGAATAGTTCATAATAGCTGACAATGGTTCTGGTGTCTTGCACTGGTTCTGGTGGTTATCCAAGTTGAAATCCACCTTTAACAATGGTAGGTCCTTCCATGTGAGATTTTACTGCATTATAATGGTATGTATACACAATGTCATACAGGTAGTCTGTTTCTGGCAGAATTAGTCATGGCATGCTGCAGCGATGTGGCTGCTTGTACATGTATTATAGATCCAGACGTTCTCTTGGCTTGATACGCGGTCTGGTTCTGGTTCCCTTGTGACGCAGGTTACTCGCAGTCGCATTACTGGAATTCGCTTTCTGATCATGTTTATCAGGTGTCAAGTCTTGCTGATTCTCGGTTTCTTCTGTTCCTGGAGCTTGTTCAGGTGTTTTTGCAGGGTTTTCAGCTTCAAGTAGCAGACATATCTTGCTAATTGGTCTCAGAATAGTTGACACCTGAGTCTTTACCTTGACTTGGCGGACATATCCACTCTTGTCGGGTAGAGTTTCCATAACTTTTCCCATTCTCCATGTATTTCTGGGTAGGGTGTCGTCGACTATAAGGACAATGTCCCCAACTTGGACATTGCGCTTCGGGGATAGCCACTTTTGCCTTTCTTGTAGCTGAGGTAAGTATTGTCTTATCCATCGACGCCAGAAGATATTGGCCAAATATTGTACCTGTTTCCATCGGCGCCTTATATATTGATCAGTATCTTCTGAGAGGTTGGGGGCCAGATAGGTTGTCCTTCAGAAGCAATAAGTGGTTGGGTGTGAGAGCTTCTAAATCATCAATGTCATCTGATGATCTTGTAATGGGTCTGCTGTTTAAGATCCCTTCCACCTCACAAAACAATGTGTGTAAATTGTCATCTGTCAGAACTTGTTCTTGCAAGACGGAGTTCAGTACCTTTCTAATTGATCGAATCATCCTCTCCCATACACCACCATGGTGTGATGCGGCAGGGGGGTTGAAGATCCAATTTATGCTCTTCTGGAGTAGAGTACTGTGAATCAGTGCTTGATTGAGTTTCTGGATTTCTTGTCGCAGTTCGTTTTCAGCACCAACCATATTTGTGCCGTTATCTGACCTGATGGACTTCACCTGCCCTCGTCGAGCGATAAACCGCCTGATTGCATTGATGCATGCCGATGTGTCCATTGATTCAGCCTTCTCTATGTGAACGGCTCGTGTTGTTAGACATGTGAATATGGTTCCATATCGTTTCACAGATGATCTACCTACTCTCACATAAAATGGTCCGAAGAAGTCCATTCCAACATTTGTGAAGGGTGGCTGGTCTGGTGTGACACGATCTTTGGGTAGATCTGCCATGCGTTGCACTTCAGCTTTTCTGCTGTACTTTCTGCAGGATACGCATTTGTTTACTATCTTTCTTGTGCAGCTATTGGCATTTACAATCCAGAACTTCTTACGCAGGATGTGAAGCATGTAGTTACGACCACTGTGGCCTGTCATTTCATGTATTTCTCTCAGGATTAACTCTGTGACGGGTGATGACTTTGGGAGTATCATAGGGTATCTTGTGTTCTCTGGTAAGGCTGCCTTTGACAATCGTCCACCAACACGTAACACTCCTTTCAAAAGAAATGGGCACAACTTTTTGATAGAACTTGATCTTTGCACATGTGAGTTATCAAGCTTTCCATTTTCTGATGCAGGGTCCAGTGACTGTCTTTCCAGGATCTTGATCTCTTCTGGGAAAGCCTTGGATTGTTCATATTTCACCACTGCTGTTTCTGCATCTTGTATGTCCTTTGCATTCAAAGGTTTGGTGCCTCGTACTTGACTTCCATATTTGTCATCGTCTTTGTCTGTGTGGTCTTCACCACTCTGTTGCAGTGTTGTACTGACATGTTCTGATTTCTTCTGTCTAACTTTGTAGCGAAGATGTTTCTTGATTCGTAGAATCCATGCCACTGCTCTTCTTAGACGATACCATGAACTGTAGTATGTGAGCAGTTTGTCGATTGCTGAATCTTTTATCACTGTTGCATGGCTTATAACTAGCTTCTTCACTTCAGGATCATCTATGTCAATGCTTCTTTGTCTTGGCATTTCAGGCCACTTGTCTTCTGGCTCCTGCAGGAACTCTGGCCCGTTGATCCATCTAGTGTTATCGAGAAATTTCTGTACTTTCAAGCCACGTGAACATTCGTCAGCAGGATTGCTTTCACTTTTAACATAATGCCATTGGGAAGGATCTGTTGCTTCTCTGATGAGCTCAACCCGGTTTGCCACGAATGTTTGGAATCTGGAAGCTTCACTGCTAATGTATCCAAGTACCGTGGTACTGTCTGTCCAAAACACAGACTGGTCTATGGGAAGCTCCAGCTCTTTACGCAGCATGTTATCCATTCTTACTGCAACTGTTGCTGCCGTAAGCTCCATCCTAGGAATGGTGACCCTTTTGAGTGGTGCAACTCTGGACTTGGACATGAGAAGCTGACTGTGTACTTCGTCAGAACTGTTTACCATACGCAAGTACGATACTGCTCCATAGCCGACCGTACTGGCATCCGCAAAGTGATGAAGTTGCGTTGTCTTTGGACTCTCAAAGCCTGTAGGCTTGAAACATCTGGCGATGGAAAAGTTTTCTAACTTTGGCAGCTCGGATATCCAGTCCTTCCATTGTCTTTGGTATTCTTGAGGGATTTCATCATCCCAGCTAAGTTGCAGTTTGCACAAGTCTTGCAGTAATAGCCGTGCAGGCAAGATGGCGGGAGCCACTAATCCGAGTGGATCATATAGGGAACTCACTGTTGATAGTATCCCTCTTCTAGTCATGTTGTGGTCTTTCACTTCTATTTTGAAGCTGAACTTATCTGTTTCAGGTGACCAAAGAACTCCCAGAGCTCTCTCAGGAGGCGTATTACCTTGCTCATGAAGATCAAGGGACTTCGTTCCGCTTGCTCTCTCCTCTTCAGGTATCACTTTCATTACTTGGGAGCTGTTGGACACCCACTTGGTGAGCTTAAAACCACCTTTGCTCAGCACTGAGGTGAGATCCTCAACTAAGGTGATGGCTTCTTCATCTGAGGTCAGAGACTTTAAGCAATCATCAACATAAAAGTTTCTATTTATAGTCTCTGTCACTGGTTTAGAACAAGTGTTGTCTATAGCTGTTCTTCTCAAGGCATAGTTTGAGCAGGCTGGTGATGAAACCGCTCCAAAGAGGTGCGTAGTCATACGATACTCTTTCATCGCCTTTGATGTATCTCCGTTGGGCCACCAGAGAAAACGTAGGAGGTCTCTGCATTCTTCCGACACCTTCACTTGATTAAACATCCCTTGCACGTCTGCCATCACTGCTACTTGCTCTTGTCTAAAACGCAATAGGACACCCACAAGGGAGTTTGTCATGTCTGGGCCTTGAAGCAGTTGCTTATTTAGCGAGGTTCCTCTGAATGTTGCAGCGCAGTCAAACACAACTCTGATTTTGAGTTTCTTTGGATGACGAACTCCATGATGTGGGATAAACCACCTTCTACCATCTGTGTGTGTGTCGTCATTTGGGACTGCTTCTGCATAGCCATTCTCAATTGTTTCATTCATGGCTTTGACGTATTCAGCTTTGAATTGCGCATCTTTCTGAAATCTCCTTTTCAGGTGTTCCAGTCTATTGGCAGCCATGACTCTGTTGTTGGGAAAGATCATTTGCTTGTCCCGGAGAGGTAGCAGCATCTCATAATGGCCCTTGGTGTGGTTTATGGACGTTTGTACAATATCGAGAAATCTTCGATCATCACGTGATCGTTGAGGGGTGTCATCTACCGATCTCTCTGTGCAGTCTTGGTTATAGAGGTCTATCAGTTGCTGCTGAATGTTTTCCTCTACCTTAATCCTGTGCACAGATACTTTGTCTGTCTGTGTAGTCAAACCATGGACTTCCCACCCAAGTTGTGTCTTACAAGCAAACGGCCCATTGTCTTGGGCTTGAATTACTCTTGTTGGTTCCATGGCCTTTGGGACATTATTTCCTATCAAAAGTTCTACCTTCTCGTTAGGTTTCATCTCTGGTATATTAATCTCTTGTAAGTATGGCCATGCCTTTAATGCATCTTTGCCTGTTATGATGTCATCTTTGGTTACAGGTATGGTATCCTGAATATATGTGTCAGGTAGTTCTATGCGATTTTCACCACCAATGTCTGAGACAATCAAGTTGGCTATCTTGTTAGTGTCTATGCACTTAGTACCATTAATGGTCTGCACACGAATCCTTGTCTTTGCTCCTGTGGCGGACAGTCTGTATTGGAGGCTCTTTGTACAGAATACTGCTGTACTCTTGCTGTCTAGCAGTGCATAGGTATTAACTTGTCTTCCGGAGTCCGGAGAATACACTGTGACTGGCACCACCGACAGCAAAGAGCTTGCGCCGGCCCCCGTAAGGCCACACGCCATGGAGGCATCAGCAGCGTTATCTGGCTTCCTTTCTCTATGTAAAATTGTAGGATGCATTTTCATACATGTTCTACACTTCAGTTTTTTCTTGCAATCCTTTGCCCGATGAACACCCTTCTTCAAGCATGCAAAGCAGAGGCCTTTCCTTTTTATCACTGCAATTCTCTCTTCATATGGTTTTTTGAGGAGTCCTTTGCAATCTGATGTGTTGTGTGATTTGTTATCACAGTCATAACACCATTTCGGGGTGATTCCTTTGCATCATTACCACTTGATTGTTTACTATCCTCAGTGGCATGTGTGGAGAAGTTTATCCTGCTTTTGTTGGCTTTGAATGGTGGAATTTTACTCTCCTTGGTAGTACCTTGAATATTCCCATAGACAGGATTAGACACAATTCTCATCTGCCTTTCCACAAATGATACGTAATCTTGAAACCCTGCCATGCGACCTTCCACTTCCTGTATGGTATCTACTTTAATTCTCCATTGATGTCTAATAGGGTAAGGAATCTTCTCAAGCAGCACCTTTGACTGTAGCTGAATGATCTATCTCATTTAGACATTCCAAATTCTTCATGGTATTTAAATATTCACCCAAGAATATTGCATAACTTGACCACGCCTTTGCATCATCACGCTTTACCTCTGGCCAACCTCTAGCCTTTTTCTTAAAGGCTTCTGCTATCACAAACTTATCCCCAAACTTCTTCTTCAAATGCTTCATTGCTTCTTTGAACCCATTTGGGCCCTTGCTCAGGTATCCTTTCACCACATGATTGGGTTCACCACTGGTGTGTTGGTCTAAGAAATACAACTTATCCATCTCATTATCAGTTTTTGCTTCTATGCAATACCTGAATGACTCAATAAAGCTACAATATTCTAGGGGGTCACCATCATATGACTTCATCTTTCTCTGAGGTAATGATGCATGTTTACTTTGCTTCAGAATTGCTGATGCCAAGGTACTTAACATTTGGTTTTCAGATGACACCGGTGGCTTCTTATCATCGCATTTTACCTCTCTATCTCTTCCACCTATATCATCTTCTTCTATTTCCACATTGTCATTCACTCTACTCATTCTGTTGGCTGAGACTTGAGGTGTGGGGTCTAACCATGGATTCTGGTCCACAGTACTTGTGTTTCTATTTATGACTTGATTCTTGTAATCTTCACTACCGGTAAGTTGACTTGGATACTGCGGTAGCTTTTGTTGTACTGGGTTCGTTGGGCCATAACCTGTTTCCTGCGGTGGCTGTATTTGCACCGGGTTCACTATGCTTTGTGTCTGGTCCTGTGGTTGATATTGTTCTACCAGATGTATTGTGCTCCGATCATGCGGTTGCCCTTGTTGTACCGGATTTGACCTGCTGTGAGTGTGGTCCTGCGGTAGCCACTGATGTACCGGATTCAACCTACTGTGGGTCTGGTTCTGCGGTGGCTGTTGTTTTACCATATTGCTATGAATTTGGTTCTGCGGTGGCCATTGATGTACCGGATTCAATATACTGTGAGTCTGGTCCTGCGGTGGCCATTGGTTTACCATATTGCTATGAATCTGGTCCTGCGGTGGCCATTGATGTACCGGATTCAATCTACTGTGAGTCTGGTCCTGCGGCGGCCATTGTTTTACCATATTACTATGAATCTGGTCCTGCGGTGGCCATTGATGTACCGGATTCAATCTACTGTGAGTCTGGTCCTGCGGTGGCCATTGTTTTACCATATCCATGTTACTATGAATCTGGTCCTGCGGTGGCAATTGTTGTACCGCATCCACATCGCTATGAATCTTGTCCTGCGGTGGCTGTTGTTTTACCATATCCATGTTGCTATGAATCTGGTCCTGCTGTGGCCATTGTTGTATCGCATCCACATCGCTATTAATCTTGTCTTGCGGTGGCAAATGCTGTACCAGATTCAACATGTTGTGAGTCTGGTCCTGTGGTGATTGTTGTTCTACCAGGCCCGCTACGCTCTGGTCTTTACCATTTTGTTGTGTAGGTGGTGGTCTTATTACCTGTTCTTGTTGTAGTGAGTTTTTCACTGGTTGTAGTTCTGATGGGGTTTTCATTAATTGTTGTGGGGGAGTTTTCACCATTTGTTGCTGCGCAAATGTCTCTAGTTCTTGCGATGGAATTTTCACTGGTTGTTGATGCGAAACTTGCACTGGTTGAATCTTTTGTTCAGAAACTGGTTGCCTAGAACTACGTGCTGTTTGTACCTCTGCTGCTTTTATTATTGCTTGGGCGATGCTTTCAGCCGTCATACTACCGGTATCATTATCCGAGACACTATCTCTTTCTGTGTAGTAATTATCTTCATATAACTTTGTAACAGCTCTTGCTGCTTCTAACTCTACCTGTATTTGCATCTGCTCTTGTTTATATGCTTCATCTTCTAATTTCCTTTGTAATTCTCTCATATTTTCCTCCATTTCATGCCTTTTTTTTTCAAGACTGTGGCCTTTGCGGTCAACTCTTTCTGAATATCTACTTGATGCGCGGCTAGATGCACGACTAGATGCATGGCTCCTTATTGACTTTGATGCTGAACATTGTGAGGCACGATCTGAGTCTCTTGCAATGAAGTCTCTTGGTCTTAGAGTAGGGCTAGTAGGTTTCGATTCGTCATGGCCGTAAGTCATACTACTACGCCACCTTTCCACCTTTTCATGATGACTTATCTCACTGTGGGTATCCCACGGCACCCTCAACCGTCCATAGTCGGCCCTGGTTTCTTTAATGTTTCTCTTCCTTTCTGGGAGTTGCTCTGCTGGCCTATCTTCTAGTAGCAATTCACCACCAACAGCCCCATATACATCACTTCCACTACCATCTTTGCTGCCAGCCATTTTTGTAGATTCAAGACTGTTTATGATAAATCTTGCAGTAGTTGACTAGGTACAGGTCTTGTATTTCCTTCTTGTCCAACACCGTCTGGGCCGCACAACACCACAACAGCGCCCTCTATAACTCTAGGGAAAATCGAGCGTGACCCATACACATGTGGCTGTCAGTTCATGAAAACTTTTTTCCATCAAAAACAATTTAAGCTTATCCACTTTATCGGCGTATTTGAGGACCAAAGCGCCTTATTTCGACGCAAATAGGATGATATTTAGTTTCTAGAAGATGTCCTTAGTTCATTTATAGGTAACCAGCACGCTTGGGCAAAATCCTTCTTTGTGAATTTCTCATTTTCTTCGTAAGTTTTAACTTGAATGTAGAGCCTTTTTGAAGCATTATTTCTCTACCGAGCAAGCCTATGTAATTACCGGTAAACTAAAATTCACCTCTCGTTTTAACTCCTTCTCATACTGCCAAATTACTCAACTGGACGATGCATGTATCTTTCATCTTTCATTTAATGTAGAAACAGCAACACAAAGTCTCAGGATTCAGTATTTGTAGCTATTTGTAGGCAATTTGTAGGTCTTTTGTAGGTTAAAACTTAGTAAGAGATCCAGGTAAATACAGCTTGCTCCAATTCACGAGTGGCCAATCAATCGAACTTGTATCGATCTATCAAATATGCAAATGAGCCTAAATTAGGGGCGCACAACCAGAAATTGGCACCAACACCCCCTTGTCAATGACCAGTGGCCCCCCGGGTGAAAGAGAACAGCTGAAACGCGTGAAGTAAGCATAATTATTGTATGAGAATGCCTTGAACTTGCCTTCAGTTTTTGACATGAATTTGTTTTTAAACTACAGCATGTAGTTTTCGTTGTTTGCTTTTATATTTTGTTGCTACGTGCACAGTGATATTCATCAATTCCAGTGTACTTTTGTACTGTTTTCCTGACACTTATGTGGGCTCTGAAATTGGCAATTTTTGGCCAACGAACTTTGCCTGTTTTTGTGCCTACATAGGTTGTTTGATTTATCGTATATGTGTATGTTCACAGCGATTTTCATCACTTGTTCTTGTGCACTTTTGTATTCCCATTCATTCATGTTATTTCTACAGGTTTAGCACTTCTGTCGTCCTTGGAACTGGTAATATTTGGCTATCGAACTTCACCTTCTTTTAATGCCTGCATTTGCTGTTTCTGACCCCCTCCCCTGTGTACCGTCTACTTTGTATTGTACTTGTTTCCCTACGTCAAGTTGGTGTACCTGCTCTCTTTCTTTCCAGTTTTTCATATTCAAGGTATCATATATTTTCAAGGTATCATATATTGATCTTTGATCAATATGTTTCCTTGTCGATGTGTCCTCGTCTCTTCGATTCACCATTACCCATTTTTGTGTCAGTTCCTGCAGAACTGACACCTTTAGTACAGGTTTGACGATCACGTGACAAATCGAATCTGTGACGTCAATGTTAATATCGATATCAATTTAAGGCTGTTCTAGTTAAATTACATGTACCCATTGGCATTTTGGCTGTACCATTTAATTTACATACTCAACATTTCCCTGAGAGTTATATTTTTGTACACAACAGGGATGTTACTATTGTTTTAACTAAATGAAGCATACTTTTTCTTTTATCCTTCTTTGTCCTTTATTAATTATAAATTAGATGATTTAATTAATATAATTCTTTGTTTCAGCGACCCAGGGGTAAACAGACAAACAAAAACAAAGGTCAAAATCCTTCAAAAAGTACCCAAATCCCTACATTTTATATCTCCCTGTGTTATAGACAAATTGTATACGTCACATTTAAAATCATTTAAAATGACTTATAAATTGCCTTATGCTATAATGGGGTCTTATACATTTGTATTGTGTGAACTTTGTTTTTAAATGCCTTTGGCTTCCAGGTTAGTTTCTCGGAGCTGGTGAGGTGTATCTGGGTTTAACTTGGTAGGGTGGTGGTAAGTGGCTGCCCTAAGACTTGATGCATTTTTGGCGTAGAAAAAAATGCAAATTTGCATATTTAACTTAAAATAGTTTTTTTGGTTTTTTTTTTGCCATTTCGAAGAACTGGTGAGGCGTATAGGGATATAACTTGATGAGGTTGTGGTAAGCGGCAGTTTCACGGAGCTGGTGAGGTGTATTGGGGTATAACTTGGTAGGGTTGTGGTAAGTGGCTGCCCTAAGACTTGATGCAATTTTTGGCGCAAATTAGGTAGCTAATTTGCATATTTAACTTAAAATTTTTTTTTTTTTTGGGGGTGGTTTTTTTTGGCCATTTCGAACTGGTGAGACGTATAGGGATGTAACTTGATGAGGTTGTGGTAAGCGGCAGTCGTAAGATCCGATGCAATTTTTGTCGCAAGATATGCAAATTAGTCACCACATTTGCCTATTTTTTTATTTGTCGAATTGCTTTTGGCCATTTTTCGGAACCATTTTTAACATTACATTCAAATAATAATTACATTGTAAATTGGAACTGACACCAATTTTTTTCAGGAATATCTTGTTTTAGATTGAATGATTATTGGGGCACTGGTATAATTGAGTGGCCCAGTATAAAAACGGCCCATGGCACATTTTTCGTCATTGGGAGAAATCGGCACTGTAAATGTACAAATGTTCAATAAAATACATAAGAAATTTGATGCTTAAAAGATTAAATTGGCAACATTCCCGAGTTACATTCATGATGTGTTATGTTTGTATGGATGACCTTTGGTGACCTTTGACATTTTTCAACAGCGCCCTCTATTTTTCAAAAATGTGCCATGGGCCGTTTTTTATACTGGGCCACTCAATTATGTCCCGCTTTAACCTTTCATCAAGACTCTTACTTCAATTCCTTTAATTCAAATTTTGGAGTTCCCTAAATGAACTATTACGTTTTATTATGCTGAATTTTGAATTCACACCAATATTAGCTACATTTTATTTCCGAAGCATTATTTTTATAAAAATTTAGTGCCCCTCCAGGTCAGGAGTTGGGTTGAGTCTAGACAGAACTTTATCAGCTCCAGGGTTACAGTCCTTTGCGTAGCTACGGGGAGAAGGGACGAGTGTTTCCCCTGATAGAATTGGTAATTTAAGCCCAGCTCTGCCTCTGTGCTCCTATCCACTTTTAGACGTTTCTTTCAAACTATAGTATCTTTTAGTAGAAAAATAGTTGGAATTCAAGCCATTGGATAATAAAATGGGTATGCACTTTTTTGTTCATAATGTGTACATGTAATGCATAAGACCATAGTAAAAAAAAATCCAAAATAAATTATGTATAACGGCCCGGTGTCGAACCAGGAACTATCAAGTAGACGGTGAAAATGAACATTACGTTTGGGTTTTGGAAAGAACCTTCTGTTAAATCATGCATGACTCAATTACAAATCTGTACATACCTTTCTTCTTGTGTATTGATATTTTGAATAGTGTTTATCTTTCCCTAATAGATAGCGCCCTGATCGATTCTTCCTGCATATCAATATGCTTCATTTACATTACATTACAGAGATCGGACAATAATCCCTACCATAACAAACCATGTAAACAATGGTCACCTATATTACAGGTGATATAACAGGTCTATATTACAGGATTAGATTAGTAAACTATGATCTATTTGCAAGTATTATATTGAGCAGGAAAGATGTGATACTATTTTTTGTATTGTAGTCTAGTTGCCGGCGTCAGGTATACATAGAATGGGTTTTTTTATGATGATGACATGTATGATGCAAACTCAAACTCAAAAATAAATAAATAAATAAATAAACGAAAAAACAAAAACAAATTGTAGCGTAGCATTAAAATCATTGCTGGCAGGAGGACTCGAACCAACGATATTGACATTGGCAGTCTGATGCTCTACCATTGAGCTATGACAGCATCTAGTGATGAGGGTCGAGTTTTTAGCTTATTATACAGTGTTTGTCTGTGATAATGCCGCCTCGTGAAATAAATAAATATAAAATCTCAATTTTTAATTTAAATTTATTTGATAATTTTCTAACCTATATTTTCTTTAGAGCAGGGACAAATATTTCCCCGTTTATCCAATTTGACCGCTATATAAGAATCTACTTCTTTTATTACTGATTTAATTCCGCGATTTGTTCCATTAAGCAATATCAATGATTAATGTCACACATCTCCCAACAGATATTTAGTTGGCTTAGTGGTTTTGCACAGTGCTGTTTAACCGGGAGGTACCGAGATCGATTCCCACCTCTGCCTGCAATTATTTTAAAGACTGGGAAATAATAACCTGGCATTCGCCGCTGACATTCGTACTGCAGAAGCGGAGTTATAACTTGTTAAACTTTGCTCCTTCCGTAAAAGGGTACATTATTTTGGCACTACATTATTTCTTTTTTTTTTTTTTTTTTCACATTGCTGGTATTAAATATCAAATGGTCAAAATTGGCGGTCACTTCAAATCATCCTCAACTGAACGAGGTTCAGGAATGTCCTCTCATTGTTAATTGTTGGTTAACCCACCACTTGAGAATAAAGGACTATCAATAGGCGCAACAGGATTACCTACGGGATTATCTCAAGGATATAATTATGTTCTCCCTCCTTTTCTTACATCTTCTCTGATATGTGCTAGTGTCAATGGTTATTGTTAAAAGGCAATAAGGTGTGTAATTGCAATATTTCCTCTGAATAGGAAAGACTCTCTACATCGAGTTATGTATGCTGGTGGTTCGCAACACTGTTATTTAAGAGAAGGTATCTTCCAAATCCAAATCCAAATGATTAAATTGAGAAAAGTTGCATTACTTTGGATGTTTTATTACAAAGGTAACGTCACAAAATAGAATTTGATCTTTTTTGCTGTGTTATCAAGGTAACAAACCATCTGAGATATGGCAAACTATTCTGTTTTTTAAAATGCTCTTTCAAGAACTGTACATAATATATGTTATTGTTTTTAAAAACCTTGACTATATTTACATGTATTATTATGTGCTATTTATATGTATTATTTATGTGCTATATTTTTATATTGTATATTATTGTTTTGTCACTCATAAGCCAGAATTGGCTGGTCTCTATGTGAGAGTGTGACGTTAATACATATTAAACTAAACTAAACTAAACTAAACTATGTACTTTTCTGAATCCTTACATTTAGATTTGCAAACTTTGAAAATTTCACCTGCTGCAGAAGCGGCCATTTTGGATTTAGGTACCACCAAGTAGTGCATTATGTTTATTATGCATTATGAAAAATATAAACCCCACATATAGTTAGGATGAACATAATATTTCCTGTTTTTGTGCGGCACTATAAAATACGTAATGTAATGTACGTAACACTAGAAAATGAGAAAAGATTTAACTTACAACAGTCTATCATAAAAGAACACGGTCACGGTTTACTTTCATATGCAGAACTAATTTCACTTTACAATTACACCAATAAGACACAAGCGGGATACTTTCAACGTTGAAATGGCGCAAAATATAGCAAAGAAACATGCCGTACAAATAGCAGAAATATGTACCTGTTCAAAAGTATACTTATGACTCACGTCAATTAACTCTGTATTATCTACCGCTGATCACGAGTTGTGTTAGATTGTACAGTGAATTGTGACATGATTGCATTGGTAAATAAAATATACGTACTTCCTTATGCATTAGGTGCTACATCTTACATAGTTCAAGTTCATGTCAAAAATTGTGCAGCGAACCTCGAACATGACAAAGATAATAAAGAAAACATCGCGCGCTATTTGGCCTAGTTCATACTTTTTATTTGAGGTAAAACAACCTTGAACCCATAAAATCGAATGATTAGTTCCCATTGATTTTGTAAAAACAGGTCACACTGATATTTCCAGCAAACATTCGACGTCAAATATAGATGATTATTCGTGATCAAACATTTGATGAAATTGAATTGAAACAGATTGAATAACATACTTGTTGAACGAATATTAAATGACGAGTATTATGGAGTATGAATAGGCCTTTAATATTGCTTCCTTATATATAGAATATAATAAGACTATGCCATAGTCGATATTTTTGGTCTTTTTTAAAATCTATTTTTCACTTTATTTTGCGTGATATTGGCATTATTTTGTCTGATCTTGGTAATAATAAATTCAGCGTTCGAAATTTTGGTTGTCCGTTCGCCCGGGACAACTAAAAAAGTCCCCGGACAACCAAAAATACTGATTCGGTTGTCCGCCGGACAACCATAAATCTGTAGCCAAAACTCACCTTTTGTACGAGTATCTTTTAGCCGATGGTAATATTTAAAATGTGAAACTATTTTTGAATAAAATAAACATGAATTTAAACGTGGTTCCACAACCCATGAGCTGCGAAACTCAACCGCAGCCATTATCTGTTTACTTTATCGAGCCCCTCGATACCGGAAAAAAAAAGTTTATGCATCGGGGGAAGTTCAGTCCTTTGCGTTCGATTACAAGTCTGGATTACAAGTTACAACCATAAAATGTGCACCACTGTTACTGAATAAGCTTAATATAAAATGCATTGCATTATTATCTTGAAATTTTCAGAAGAAATCATGACCAATGTAGTAAAAAACACCCATAATTTGTAGCCAGTATTTTATCAATACCCAACCCTGGCCATGTGCATCGGTAAATGTAAACAGCTGGTTTGGGCATTTTGACACACGATCGGTCGAGGGCTAGCATGGTTTCCGAATCTGTCAAGCTCTTGCAATAGTAAAATCATGTCTAAAGAAAAACTGGCTGTCAGCAAAAACCCAGGCAAAAAATCTGACCTCTGACCGTTGCTAAGTGATTACTGATGATGATATTATTATAAGTTTCAAGACACACGAGGCAATGATAATGTGCATAAAAAATATTCAGATCAGATCAGTTTCAAAACACCCATTGTCTCTTCGAGGGATTTCCCGATGAGCTCATGAATAATTAATGAGGTATATTTCAATGCAGATTATTGCGTACATATTAAAATCTTGACTTCTTGAAAACAATCATGAATTCTTTTACACATAAAATACGGCACAAACATGGATTTATTGATGATAAATAATTGATGAACATAGGCCTACAACCTGTATTTTCCTGGATATATTTGATATTTTATTAACAACAAGGTGAGTTTGTTTTTAAACTTGCAAATTTAAGCTTAAAAAGTTCATTAAAATTTCGGACAACCAAAAATATTTTCGGACAACCAAAATATTTTTTGAGGTTGTCCGGCGGACAACCTCAAAAAATTGCTTAATTCGAACAGATACCACTGCTTCACGTACATCGTTATTTTCAATTCATTCAATCTGGGTCTATATCACTCCCGGATACCACTGCCTGCTTTACGAAATTTTGTATTCCACTGTTAAAGCCTGAATGTACGATTTCCGTTAAATTTTAATTTTTCGCATGGGTGCAGAAAATGATGTTATTTTTCAGAATTTTGACATCCTGAATTATAACACGAAAGTTGTTAGTGTACTAAGACCTGTACACATGAATTAAGTCATACAGAAGAAAATTATCACAATTCTCACTTTATTATACTTTTATTGAGCTAATTATGCAGGTTGACAATCAATTGTTTTATGTTTTATTAATTCAATTAATATATACAATTGTATTTGTATCTCCTATATAACAATAATTACGAATCCAGGTATGATACTGTAAACTTTCAGAATTTAAAATACAATAATGCATTATATTTAAGGATATATGCATTTTATATCATTCTTAGCCAAGATAGCATACTCAGCATGCCTGTAGCTCCATGATAAACACACCCAAGTCTGGATTTACATTGGACCAGATGGCCCAGGGCTCCCAAATTTATGGGGACCCCAAATTGCCCTGTGTTTATTTCATTTTTTGCCTGGAAACACCATTTGGGAACAAAATTAAGTAAAATAGCAAAATTTTGGGCGCTTCGCGCGCATTGGCCCTTTAAATAACAATTTCCACCTTCATTTTGGGCTGAAATTGGATTTTTCGCGCGCAAATGTCCTAATAAAATCGTAGGAAAATTTGCTGGTCCCTCTTCCGCCGCCAATCTCGATATTATAGTAGCCTCGGCTCTCTATTAGAAAACCAAAACTTTGTCACTTGAGTGCACATGCCTTCCTCACGCTGAGTTTGGGGCCTCCAAATTTTGGCCTGGCCTGGGGCCCCCAAAAAAGTAAATCCGGCCCTGAACACACCTGCTTATAACACCCTCTAGAAGATGGAATGCACGTGCCTTACATAATGGAAAATGTTGCTGTATTTAGAGTGAAATTTGGCTTGGCTTCCCTTGAAATAAACATTTTTCCAGCCCTGTACGCTACATGGACACAACATGTAAGTTCCAGCTTGGCAAAGAATTACGTAAAATACCTATAATGTTGATTTACTAATCTCAATTACATGATTCGGATAATGACAAGATTTCATCCACTTGTGCCAAATTAAAAAAGTGTGAAACCAAGACATAATGGGCTATTCCATTTAAAATCCACACTACCCCTGTGGACGATTCTGGAAATATCTTCCATATAGAGGAGTATGAATTTCAAATGAAATGAACACATTAGGCATTGGGTTGAAAATCACAACCCAATCAATATCAGAGTGTGTAGATAAATTTAACACTACTTTGTCTAAAAATGTTGCACAAAAATCTGAACTAAAGCAGATTGACAGATGTGGCTTCATTACTAAAATAAGCATGATTAGGGAAAATACCTTTTTATAATACATGTAGAACTTTTCAGTCTCTCAAAATTCAAAAAAAAAAAAAAGTTTTTTGTAAAAAGTTTTAAGCCCAAATTTATATACATAATATTATCAATAGCTATCAATCAATATGTAAAATAAAATAAAATTGTCAAAACTTACAATCGAGTTGATGTATTCTTATTCTTATTCTGGCACACAGAAAAGGATCGTATACGTGATGAAGATAACGTGTCCCTCGTCCCTGTTTATAGTGTTCAGAGCTATCTTCCTAATCAAGATCGAATATGGCGGGCTCATTTCATTCCTTCTCAAGGACTTGGGAATCTTTCCAACTGATAACTTGATTAACATGATTATAATATATACAAACACAATGACAAGAAACAAATTTGATAACATAATTCTGTTGAACGGCATGGTACGTAATCCTTGATTTGGATTATGCACTGACCCGTTGTTTTCTTTGGAGAGTAAAGTCCTTTTATTTGGGCTACTTTGTCTTGTTTCAAAGCGATCCCCACATTATCTTAATCACATATATACAATCTTCTTCTGAGTGCTAGTGCACCCTCTATTGGTGACAGAAGTTGGATTGATAAACATCACTCTGAAGATGGACATCGTCCAAGATTGTTGAAAATGTCAGGTCAGTAAATAATTTTTGATTTTGACCAGTGGCGTAATCTTACATAATATGCATAAATGACCTAAAATCAAATGGTATATACTGTTCACACAGGGTGAGGGAGAGACATCACCAATCTACCAAAAAGTCCTTTGTAAAATATATATTTCTGGACAAATTCACATAGTTATCACCCACTTAAAGCCATAATGTATGATTTTGTTATTGAGGTACAATGAAAAAAAATACATTTAGAGGTTTAACTGTGGAGCTCAATGGGTGAATTGGAGAATACAACCGAGGATCACCAGTTTTAGTATCTTAAAACTTCTAAAAATTTTACTGTAATTAAAGCACTTCAGGCTAGGTATTTTAGTACACCATTGGGCATTACAAATTACAATCATGCAAAAAGTTGAAATTTTATTTAAGAAAAATTGAAGGCAACACTCATGACCACCGTGGAGCAAATCACATATTTGGGCTTTAAGGTTCACTTTTGACATGAAAATTATTACTTGTTTTTTTTCTGAAAAAGGTCAACATTTTGGACCCCTTGGTTATTTGACAGTGTTCACAGTACATTGGCTTCTTCTTCCCACTTCCATCGAAGATATAAAATACACAGATATGGGTTCACCAGGTTAATGATATGGGCATGAATGATGTATGTGGGGATCAATGGCATGATGCACCTCACTTGGGGCTGTAGATTTGGATTGTGGTACTATTAGCAAGCACCAGTGAGCCATCAGGTGTCATGGACAAATCACGTGGATAGTACAATCCCTTGGCTATGCATTGTAGGAATGTACCTGTAGGGCTGTATGCATGAATGTGACCAGTGTTTTCTTCCATGGATACCATCATTGCAATATATATGATATCGTCATCATCACACACTATCCCACCTGGCCATACTGCCCTACCTGTCACCATAGACTCTGATGTCACATCCTCATCTATCTTGGGTTTGAGGCTAAACACCTCATTACCTGAGTAATCTATTGCTACTACCCTACTGTATACTGAACCTTGACGGGAATGAATCAGGATTTGATTCTTACTATTGACAACCATACTTGGATAATCATAACCAATTGAGCATTTGATCTTCTTGACCACCCTACCATCAGGATATGTATGAATTGTTATGATATCTCTTTTCCTATCACCCACCAATACATTCCCTTCCCTATCTATTGCAATACACTGCAGGTCAACATGTGTGTTTTCATCTTCACCTTGGGGTTAAGGTGTTGAAGCAGTGAAGATACTTGCCATGCTTATCAAACACGTGTATGAATTTGGATTTAGCCCCTACTACTAAGATGTCTCCTTGTGGTGATACACAAATATCAACAACACGTATTGGTTTGTTAGAGTCTTGATCTGTAAGTGTAAATGACATCTTGTACTTGCCATCACTATCATGAATGTCAATCTTGTTGCTCAGGTAGCCACAGTGTACTAGATCTCCATTATGAGGACTGCAGGCAATATGGCTAGCACGCTGAGGGGGTTTGATTTCTCTCTCCAGTGACCAGGTACACAGGGCTATGTAAAATATAAATGGTATACATAATAGTGTAGGTGGCATTCAAATATGATAATTGCATATTTTATTGGGAAACAATAGTTACAATCTTATTTCGTCACTATTCTTTGGATATGAATAAATAACAACGGCAATACATGTGGCAATGGAGGGATTGTTTTAATCAACATTTCAAAGATTTGATTGAAACATGCAAAAAGAAACATTTATTCATGTTCACCATTACTTTAAAATGAATAACTGACAATGAAACATAAATTTGTCGATGGATTGGGTAGTATTAAAGGCAGTTGGTGTTAACATGGAAAATAAAGCACCAATTTGACTTATTCACATAAAAAGCTGCTTCTTCAACATTTACATGATAAAGTTATCAATAAAACTGTTATTACCCCGTCTTGTTTGATTAAGAATAATAATGTCCTAAGTTTGCTAGGCCACCCCCCCCCCCCCACACACACACCAAAATTTACCGAGCCTTAAGGGGTATATAGTCCATACAAGATTTTGTCACAAGAAAATTCTCAAAATAAAATTTTGATATTAATCCGCGATGTTATAAGGCCCGCCGATTACGAGCTGATCAAAGTATAGGTTACAATTAAATAGTTTGACTCAATACAAAGTTCTTCAAAAATTGAAAAGTGGTTAAGCCAACAAACAAAATGAGACATTTTACATGAATCTGTAATTTCAAATTGAATTGAATTTGAACTTGGTTAATACTGCCGTTTCTCGTTGTTTTGCATAGCAAAAATACTTAGTAGGCCTACCTATGACAATTTTAATGACTTATCCTTCACTCTTATGCAATTTACAAATAATGTTAATTTTTTACACCTTCACTGAATAGGCCTTTAATTATGGACGTAAATATTAGTGGACCCTTATATATCATATTTAGAATAATATTACTCAAATATCCCATTTTAGGCATGTAACTGGGTTCGATCCACTTGTCATTCTCTTTTTAAAGTCATTTGCATGCGAAGTAAGTCAGATGTGACCTTTTATACAAACATTGCCTTCATGTGATATTTATATTTTGCCTTAAAGGAGGGGTAACCCTATTGGTTTTGGATATGGATTGTCTTGAAAATTACATAATAATATCAAATATCGCCCCCTTTATTCAGCTTTGTGAGAAAACGAGAGCATTTACAGCGTAAATACCTTGGTATACGTGAATTGCATTCTGGGCAGGCAAGCAACAACAACAACAATTCCCGTTCGTATGACGACAATGCTGTACAATGCCCGGCCCGTATTGAACGGAAAATATTTGTTTTTTTCGTACCGTTTCAGAAAAAAAGGAAACAAAATATATTTCCCCTTGCAATATGTACATTTCAAATGAATATAAAAAAGTTTTGGTAAAAAATGGAGAGGAAAAAAAACCCTTCCGATACCGGGTTTTGAACCGGGTATTTCTCGGGTAAAACATAATGCGCCTACCGATTGAGCTAAATAGCCCACTTCGTCCATCTTGGAATTGTATAACTATATACGGCGTTCCGTCTCCTCAGCAGTTAGTGTGGTTCGCTTTTTCACAGAATGTGTATGACGCGAAACCAAAGTAGCTGTTGAGGAGACTGATTTTCGTTCATAATTCCCTGCCCAGAAATCCGAAGTAATATTTAGTATTTACAAAATGGTAGTAGTACAAGGAACTTATACGATGTCCTCATTCACAAACTGATACTATCTGTCCATCGTATAAGACTGTTACCGTACGATATTATGTGCTGAAGGAATATTACACAGTCAAGAATAGGCTCCGTCATTTTTTTATTAGGATCCCTCCAAGTCTCCCAAAACATCAAAAGCATTGCACGTATAGTTACTTAAGACTGTCCTTTTTCACATAGCGCAGACAAAGTAGGGCCAACTGGCCTAGAAATGGTCAAATTTTGGCATGAAACATCTCTGTGTAATCATATGTAAGTCCCACATCACATCGTTATCGGCGATCGTGGTTTTTTCTGTTTGGCTGGTACCCACCAGCGTCATGCACGTGACACAGCTAAAATACTGACCGGGAATCGGGGATCATTAAAACGTCAACCATTTCAAAATACGCAATGACAGTAAACTTAACCATGTTAACAGATTGTTGAAACGACCAGAGTAGATTTTTTATAACTTGGATGCAGGGACGTAGCTGAGGAGTATGGGAGCACTTGCCCATGGCAGAGATGCCAACTCTCCCTATTTTAGAGGGAGGCTCCCTATTTTTGTAAACATTTTTGTCCATTTTGACCCCCAAATTTGGCAACCTCCCTATTTCTGGCAAGTTTTGTGCCATTGAAGTTACATGCAATTTTGAAAACATCCCTATTTTTGGTGTGAATCCCATAGTGCAGTTTCGTCCATGGTAAATTCACCGTGACCTTTCCAGCCATAAACATGCTTTAGTGAAATTAAGTAGTAGATAAAGGGTGAGAAACAGACCATTATCAGAAATAATGGGCGTGTTGTTTATGACTGGTGAGATGTTAGTTGGTTTGAGGTTGAGACCCCGGTACTCCCCATTATGCATTATGGGTAGGTCACAGTAAGGCTTTGCACACCAGCCTCTTGACTTGTAATGAGTACTGCAGAGTAGTTGCGAAGCTCCCCTGGTCGGGTAGTATCATCAGAGAGTTGATATTCTTGAGAGGGCACTCTATTCACGTGGTTTCTTCTCCAACGCTAAAAGATCACGAATTTTGGTGGTTTGCAAATGAAAAGTGTCCGCACTATCGATTGATTACGTAACTGTTATGAATAATGTATTAGGTTTTCAATGCAATCGCCTCGACCCATCAATACATATTATCTGTATTTATCAAAGTACTTGGAATAGCAATCTGGTGAGTTCACTGAACTACGCCCTAATACTGATGGAGTTTTAATGGCGTTTAATGGCGCTAATCCTCTCCATACACAGATGAACAAATACAATAGGAGAAGGTCAACACATATGACCTCCTATATGACATGTTATATGAGATGTACAACAACCTGAATATCATAAAGATCAGTGTTCGTTTGTGCATATGAACTGCATATTTACAATACTAAATATTAGTCGTTATATATTATGCCAAATATTGGTATTATGACAACACGGTATATGCATTGTATATAAAACAACTAATAGATCCTGCTATCATGGCGTCAGGTCATTGGTTCATCATATCCGGTATGTTTCTTAAAATTCATTCATATTTGAGACAAATTTCTGTGCCCATTTTATAGGCGTACAGGTGGATCCGGTTTTTTTGGTCATTTTCATTTCTTTTTGATGAAAGAATTAAGGTTTTCCACTGCACGGAGGCCACTATGTGATACTAATTTAATGCTATTTGTAAATGAATGCGGATTCCCGGTTGTTGTTTTTCCACAGTGTGACAACTGTCCACCCATCCAGACAACATCATAACATAATAAAACGTCTGTATTTGTACGATGAGTAAATATTAAACTGAACTTTGCCTTGGAACATTGTGTAAGACGGTAGATTTTGTGGGCGCCCTCAACATTATTATCCTCTTTGTATCCGTTAAATGACATATGGCATAGACTGTGTAAATTCTATGAAGACTACTTATACATAGGGTCATATCCATGGACACAAGTAACGATAATTGACAACACGATACGCGACTGTATTTAGGGGCTAAGCACTAATAATTAATAATGCCGAGTAGGGCCTACTCCTGGGCGACTCCTGTGGGCAAGGACGCTTAGGACGGTGACCAAATGAGTCCCAAATTTCACCGGGGGTGGGGGGGGCACTCAAGTATGATAGTGTAAGCCTAAACGCATGACTTTTTTAAACACCCCCTAAAACGAGTTTTACCCTACCAGCAAATTTAGGATCAATAGGCCTAAGCTAACTTAATACACTAAAGGAAGTTTTGGATGAGAAAACGGACATTTTGATGAGAAACGGCTTAATGACGCAAAGACAGTTGTGGTAACACCATGGTCGCAGACATGCAAAAAAGCTCAAAAACAGATAGTAATGAAACCAGTTTTTATTTTCCTTGCTCTAGCGAATTCACAGAGAAGGTGTTTCTAGTACAATACAGCGTCGGACTCTAGCTGAGAGCGTAGCCTAAGTCCAAACGGACTCCAAGAAGGGCTCTCCATACACAAATGAACAAACACAAAGGAAGGTAGTCTCCTCCGTGACCAGCTTGATTTCGATGGAGCGAAAACAAATTGGCTGCAGAGGAGAAGGGTAAT
Source organism: Amphiura filiformis (assembly GCF_039555335.1). Lineage (NCBI taxonomy): Eukaryota > Metazoa > Echinodermata > Ophiuroidea > Amphilepidida > Amphiuridae > Amphiura > Amphiura filiformis. Next base: position 65,834,061 of record NC_092629.1, read on the forward strand.
TTGCCATGCAAATGAGGTGAGTGTCATCCCCCTGGTATCATGAAGCAATTCCTGGAGAGGGCAATCCCTCATTTGCATGTGACGCTTTCTTATTTAAATTAGCCATTGTGTTATTGCTTAATATTCATATGTTATGGGGAGCACTTTACACCACCAGGTTGGGCAAGTCATGAATAATTTAGCGTTGTAAAGCCAAATAAACTTATTATTTCCCAGGCTTGAAAAAAAAAATACAGGCAGAGGTGGGAATCGATCTCGGTACCTCCCGGTTAAGCCAGCTAAATATCTGTTGTGAGACGTGTAACATTAAATCAGTAATAAAAGAAGTAGATTCTTATTTTGGGCTCAAATTGTAGAAAAGGGGAAATATTTGTCACTGTTCTAAAGAAAATAAAAATTGAGATCTTTAAACAAAATGTTACGGCTCTATTGAAAAAAAAAAAAAGATTGATATCAAAATAACTTTAAATTCATTTCACGAGGCGGCATTGTCACAGACGAACACTGTATAGGCTAAAAACTAGATTCTCACCAATAGACGACGTCGTAGCACAGTGGTAGAGCATCAGACTGGTGATGCAAAGATTGTTGGTTCGAGTCCTCCTGTCAGCAATGTTTGTTTTTGTGAATGCAATGCTACGATACCATTTGTTCTTTTTTTTATTTTTTTATTTATTTATTTGTTTATTTGTTTATTTATGTAAATAATTATGCATGTATTTATTTTGTTTAATCACTCACTCACACTCTTTAGAAAAAAGGGCTCTTGGTCGATCAGTTCATTTATTCATTGTTTGATGGTTTGATATGATATGTCTATTGATCGAAATTGAATATCATATAATTTATTCATATTCATTGTTTGTGAATTGATTGATTAATTAACTGATTGATTGATTTGTTGAGCCGGTGCAAGTGAGTGCGTGAAATGTTAGAGGTGAGTTACTTGAACAAGCCTTAATAATTATAATAAATAAATAAATAAATAAATAAATAAATAAATAAATAAATAAATAAATAAATAAATAAATAAATAAATAAATAAATAAATAAATAAATAAATAAATAAATCGCTTTCCCCTCTCAGCCTGCCAAAAATATTGTGACCACCCCTGTTGGACATTCAAATTATTGGGATCCCAAATAATGATTAAATACATCAGATTTGTAGATGTAGGCCTACAGTAAAAAACTTTTTTTAAACTAAACCGATATTTTACTCATTATTGACCATGGTAGGCGAAACCGTCAATAGTGATTAAAGAATTTTTGTTCAAAATAAAATTTCCATATCATAAGCGTTTCCGGACCTTTACTATTATCCCCAGGGGGGGGTACTCACGTACAAGGTTTTCCACGAAAAATCCTTAGACATGTGTCTCCCTTTTAGATTTTCCGTGCTATGTGTGAAAAACATGCTGGAAAACATGTTGCTTTTACTATTTTCAAGCTCAAATCCTTAGATATGGGTCCTTACTTTCCTGACAATCCTTAGATATGGGTAGGGGGCCTACCTATTTTCGATAAAATCGTGACCCTTAGAAATGGTTATGGGTTCGGAAGCTCGGGCCGCACATCTCCGTCGAAAAATAATCCAAGTACCCGCCCCCTGGTTATCCTAAGCCTTTTAAAGCGTTTTAAGGCCAAAATCGCACCCCTCTCACCCCAATTTTACCCTCCCCAGGACTCATAATTATTCACAGCCCCTGATAATCTCCTAAATTATTCAATTGTTTTTTCGGTGGGCCTAAACTCCTGTAATATGCATGCACATATTAAATACAGCAAGCTACATTCAAATTATACATGCACGATGCAAGTGCTATTCCAGAAACGCTGCACATCAGTGACATCACTTAATTAATATTACTACCGGTAGTGAATAGCAAGCTTCGAAGGTTGAAAGTGCGCCCGCTTTACTACCTGAGAGCAATCCGGTAGTGGCGTCTCAATTTATTACGTGTTGGGAAATCCACAAGATCAAATAGAACGGTGAGTGATGATTATTTACTTGTTTTTAAAAACAAACTTCTTAGGCCAGTAATAAACTACGTTCACGGCCGACAACTATAGTTTGAATGATATTTATTATCACACGAGGAAATAAAAACATACGAATATGGCGCCTCACGTGCTTCAGGTCAGGTCAGTGGTCAAAGGGTTTTTTTTTATCGCTAAATCGCTGGCTGAATATCGTATCAAATTCAAGTGATACACTACCGTCGCATTATTGACACCAATTCCTAATTTCGACATTACTATTGCGAAAGGTTATTCCATTATCAAATTAGTAGACTTTCAGTAAAACACAAATCACTAGTGCCTGATGGGAAATACTAGTGCGCCATCACCGGATTGCTCCCTGCTCTGCTAGCTGGCGCACTTTCAAGCTTGCTACTCGCATTGAACAGGCAGAGTTCGCAAAACTAACGGCGTCGTTATTTGCCAACCCTAAAAGGGATCAAAATTAATTATTCATAACCGATCGATAACTGGCCTCATTTTCTAACTAGCAAACCAGCGGGATTTGTCATAGGTTTGCGTTGATAATAGAACAACCGTGAAGTTAGTGTCACCCCCTTGGTAGTATCCCGGGGGTTCTTGCCTAGTAGCTAATTTGCATGGACCGTTGAGCGTTTTTGGGTTGGTAAGGATAAAGACAGATTCCCTTCTAAAAACCTAATGGCAAGTTTATATACATGTACCGAGTATACATTCAATGAAACAGTTACTTTTAATTTACGAATATTACTTCATTAATTAAATTTTAATTTGCATAAATTAAACTTATGCTTATTAATTGAGCACTAGTGGTGTTATATAAAATATTACTGTTATACGGACTGCAGTAGCCCTCTATCATTTCTCTTGCCATGTAACATTTGCATATAAATCGAGCTTTAAATGCATTTGTTCCGGTCGTAATTCTACCGGAGACTATAACTCAGATTATACATGTATATTGTGATCCTTTCCATAGTGTTTCTAGAGCGTCTTAGTATTCCTTTTGTTTAGCTCGCTGCCCGAGACCGTTATCTTGAGCTATTGTGTTGATAATGGTCTCTGGGCAGCTAGCCACCTCCATTACTCTAGATAATGGTCTGTGCAGCGAACCTTGAACAAAAGAAATACAATGGATAATCTGTGAATAGAAAAGGGCTAGACGTATATACCGAGATATGCAGTACTAAACCATTATAGTAATCGATTGTCCAATGCAAATTTTTTACTACATGCTAATATTAATCCAATGAGCGCTCGAATTGTCCGTTATGGTCGACTAATCTTTGTAGCGTTGGGATGTTGATGACGCCCACTTGCTCACAACCCTTGACGAAATTTGGATGGTGTTTAATTTTACTAATGGAAAAGAGAGAAAGAAAACCGGCAGGTTACTACAAAAACCTAATAAAATCATCCATAGATATTAGAAAGCAGCGTATAAAGGAAAGAACTTGGAGCAAGGAAGATGTATTCGATGTGAAGGTAAGTTTATTTCATATTATATTTTTACGTTTTGCAAAAAATAAATTTGAGCTTGCAACCTCAATATTCCGTGAGTGGCAATGGCTCTACCGTTGTTTATCATACACTACGAAAGTTACTGTATATCAGCTGAGTCAGTCCGTGCCAAAACAGACTGAGTGTACACCCACCCTCTTGGATTTTGCTCTCCTTTGGCTCAAAGTTACTTTTCATGGATCCCTAGGTGAGGTCACAAGAAAAAAAATCAAATTCCATTTCGTTTGCGAATGACGGGCCGTCAAAGTTTGGCGACCTTGACCAACATTGGGAATTTAAGGTGTCCAAATGACAAAGTGCTCTCTTTGAGGGGCATTTTCTTCTTAATTGAATCAGTTGTGACCCTCTTGGTGAATGTTGTCACTCACTGGTTGTGTCTGAAATGCCTAATGCCAAAAAAAGTTAGATTTCTGAATTTCGTTTGGATTTCAGGGGGGTCAAAATCAGCACTTTGTAGTGTTCAATCAAATTATTTTTGATTTTGAAGGACCCATGATAATGTCACAGTGCACTTATAGGTCCTAATTATATTCAGAATGGATTAAGCATGTGCCAATGTCTATGAGCAATACAAAAGAAGATAAAAAGATAAAATAAAAAAAAAAAAATAAGCAAATTTTGACCCCTAATAACTTTAGGTGTACACCAGATATGAATTTCTAGTCTTTTGCATCTGAAAGAATGCAGTCTAACGTTACTAGGAACATAAGATTTGTTTTATATTTTTTGTGTTTTGATACTAAGTTGACGCTTTCAAAAATGCCAATTTTTGACTTACTTACATGTTACGATGACAAAATGCCAATTTTCATATGCCCTTTTTCTATTTTTGATCACTAATTATATTCAGAATGGATTAACCATGTGCCAATGTCTATGAGCAATACAAAAGAAGTGAAATTTCTAGACCCCCTACAGAATTTTAGGCCCCCCTAAAGTGGTTCAGCCACAAATGGCGCCTAAAAATCGGCAAATTTTTACCCCTAATAACTTTAGGTGTACACCAGATATGAATGTCTAGTCTTTTGCATCTGAAAGAATGCAGTCTAACGTTACTAGGAACATAAGATTTGTTTTGTAATTTTTGTGTTTTGACATTAAGTTGATGCTTTCAAAAATAGTCATTTGTGTCTAGCGTACAGGATACGGGTACAAAATTCCAATTTTAGTGTGACTTTTTAAAATATTTTTGATCATTTCATAGCAAATTGTCTTTATCCTGATATTTCATGTTGTTCTTGAGTCAAATAATAAGAAATAACTACTTTAAATCCTCTGTTTGGATTTTTAAGGGGGTCAAAAGGCACTTCCTGGAAACAATGCACATGCAAAGTACAGGTTATGATCGATGTACCCATTTCCATGATAGTGTGCTCTTTTTTCTCTGTTTTACAGTTGTATTGCAATTTTCTTATTTATTCTGACATCTATTCTTTACGTAAGTAAGTAGAGAAAGTAAGTAAAGAAATTGCAATAAAACTAAATAAACTAGAAACATTAGCACAGTGAAATGGGTATTTTGTACCATTACCTGTAATCCTTGTGCATCCTTGCCATAAAGCACCATTTTGACCCCCTTGAAAATCCCTATAGAGAATTAGAAATTAATTTTTTCTTATAATTTGACTCAAGAGCAACTTGAAATAACATTGTAAATAAAACAATTTGCTATAGAATGGTCAAAAATAGAAAAAAAGGCATTTAAAAATTGGCATTTTGTACCCGTAACCTGTACGTTGGTCAAAAATTGGCATTTTTGAAAGTGTCAACTTTGTATCAAAACACAAAAAATACAAAACAAATCTTATGTTCCTAGTAACGTTAGACTGCATTCTTTCAGATGCAAAAGACTAGAAACTCATATCTGGTGTACACCTAAAGTTATTAGGGGTCACAATTTGCCGATTTTAAGCGCCATTTGTGGCTGAACCACTCTAGGGGGCCCTGCAATTCTGTAGAGGGTCTAGAAATTTCTCTTTTTTTGAATTTCTCATAGACATTGGTACATGGTTAATCCATTCTGAACATAATTAGGACCTATAAGTGCACTGTGACATTATCATGGGTCCTTCAAAATCAAATATAATTTGATTGAACAGCACGAAGTGCTGATTTTGACCCCCCTGAAATCCCAACGAAATTCAAAAATCAATATTTTTTGGCATTAGGCATTTCAGACACAGCCAGTGAGTGACCACATTCAACAAGAGGGTCACAACTGATTCAATTAAGAAGAAATTGCCCATCAAAGAGAGCACTTTGTCATTTAGCCAAAGATCACCAAACTTTGACGGCCTGCCATTCGCAAACGAAATGGAATTTGAAATTTTTTCTTGTGACCTCACCTAGGGATCAATGAAAGGTACCCCTGAGCCAAAGGAGAGCAAAATCCAAGAGGGTGGGTGTACACTCAGTCTGCTTTGGCATGGACTGACCCAGCTACGATCGTTGGAATACGGACTATTCTAAAGAAAGAAAGAAATAGGGGTGTTGCTTGTAATTTTAAGAAAAAAACCCACTGCACTACAAGCAGGTTGAACTCATCACCTGTAGATGTCTGCAATCGTAGATTGGACACAATAGAGGCCCAGTACGGGTCAATTACCTATGTGAGTGCCCTGTATTGTGTGCATACATGTAGTTAACAATAACTGCATGATGTCGTAATAGTAATAGTATACCGTGTGCACGCGCTTTATTCCGTAAACAATAAGTATAATAAATAGACGGCTTTCTAGCACAACCACTTGTGTAGCATAGTGTGTAGTGCCTCGACTATGGATCGATGGGTTGCTGGTTCGAACCCCGGCACACCGACACCGCCTGGCTAATAATTATTTGGTGCAGAAGGGACACTAAAATGAATACACGGGATCGATACACGTGAATTGCTATGCACGATTTTGATATCAGACGAAAATCTTCTGATACCGGGTTAGAAAATGATGAATATCTCCCGTCATGATTTTTTCTCAAGAAACCAGATTTGGTCTCATAAACTTGGAAATACGTGTTGAACAGATATGATAGTCGCTAGAATGCGCTTTGAAAATTGGCCGTGCGCTTTGAACTCAAAATTTGACCATTTTATATTGCGTTGGTCCTGTTATGGACTACAGCGTGCAGCGTGTAGTACAGCTGCACTCACTGTAGGCAGTATAAAAGTCGATGACCATTGACCTCAATGGGGTATACAAGCTTAATCACGCACAACCAAGATCGATTACCCGGCTATTGTGAGTAGCCTTAGTTATGTCCCTCGACTAATTATTAGTTTAAAAGAGCTTTAAAGGTTTGAACCAAATGGCTAATCGTGGCTGTGGATTTAACCTACCATGGCGATTCCTGCCATGAAGATATAGGGTCGAAGACACTGTGCCCGGTGGATCCTTGGCAGAATTTTAAATCTAACTTGTTTCGTTTCTTTTTATTAAGTATTCATTTATGTTTGAAATTTTTACTATGTAGGCCTATGATTATTTTTGGGAGAATAACAATGAAAATAAAAATGGCAAATGATGCATCAAAGTATTGTGAACTCATTGAAGAAAAAGAGCCTTTTTTAAAAGGCTTACACTTAAAAGTGTATGTAATAATTCTTGAATGTGTATTGTTTTATGGGCACTGCTGGTATTAATTTCATCATATCATAGGAATTAAAGTAGTTGAAACATAAGAAATGTTGTCTTTCCTGTGCTTTTTTGTGTGTTTTAATACGAAAATCCCATTGAAAATATTTTAACTCGATCCCCTATGCCGAGACATAGATTTCCAGTTGATAAAACCCTGCTACACCTGCCTTCATAATGGTAAATTCCTAACTTGATACCGCTTCTTCCAATCGATAATGACACTATTGACATGTACGGGCGATGCTCCACTGACTGAGTTTTGGGATATTTTTTCACTGAAAGGCAGCTGTTTGCTATCATTTACTCATCAAGGCGTTCCACCGTTATTATAAGGACTATGCTAATAATTTAAAGATTGACATGTAGAAAATAAACCATACTTGATTGACATAGAGTACTAAATTTGTACCTATTACGGTTTGGTGGCACTCTTCTTACAAACTCGACCAAGTCAAGGCGGCCCGGTGAAGCAAAATGTGCACTGGATTAACACGGGAGTTTGGATAAGATGGTAGATTTCCTTTCTCATACAAATGCGTGTTCCCCCGTTATTAAAGCTTGTACCGGGTTAAAAATTCAGTTATATTGAAAAGACCAAGTAATTGAAACATAGCAAAAGTACTAAAATCATAGCTTTTATACTTTTTGATATATGACGCTAACTAGTTGAACTAATATACCTACAACACAGCGCTACCAGTACGGGTCAATTACCTATGCGAGTGCCCCTGTGTTGTGTGCATACATGTAGTTAACAATAACTGCATGATGCTCCATATTTTCTGGATGTTAAATGTTGGCATCTCTGCCATGGTGCCGTGTTGGAGGTGGTATGAATATAATTTACATTATATACATTGATTCGGCATCCACTCGTAGGAGTCATTATTTGTGTGGGCTCTGTCATGTTCGTGGGCATTTAAACAAAAATTAGTCACTATTAAAGACGGTTATAATGTTAAAATTCACCTTGATTATGTCCAAATTAGTAATATTTGTGCCACAACAGCTTTTTATCCAGGTTTAGTCATTAGAGTCGTGGGACAGATTAGCTATTTTTGAGATGAAAATTTGACACAAAAAAAACCCAAGAAAAACAGCAGTATTGACAAAGTTAAAGCCCTATTCAAACACATGTATAGCTATAATTTTACTGAAGTATAGAAATTACAGATTCAAGTTTTACTAAAATGTCTTATTTTATTTTCAATACACTATAGGCTATGCTAGCACATCTATGACACTAACAAAAGGTGTCAAAATCTGAATTTTGATGATTTTTTTTATGATCCTCCGGATGAGCAAATTACTGAATAGGGGTGACACATGAAATATGTATTTTATAGTATAGAATACCTTGCACTATTGATCCAATAGTAGGTCGTTGTTTGGGATCATAATTCCAGCACTGCTGCATGATATCTGCAAGATCTTTTGGGCAACTTTCTGGTACTGAAGGTTTCAATCTGCCACTACCCACTTCAAAGACGACAGTTTGCCACTCTGTCCCTTCAAAAGGCTCTTTTCTTGTACAGATCTCCAAAGTGAGCATCCCATATGCGTAGATATCAGCTGGCTTTGAGTATACAGCTCTTCCGTGTTCATTCCCTCTGTGAATTTCTGGTGCCATATATCGATTGGTTCCTTTTTGGCTAGATGTTGTTTGGGAGTGATCTATTTTGCGAGCAAGTCCAAAATCAGCAATCTTTAACAGATTGTCCTCAAAGAGAATACAATTAGACCCCTTGATGTCTCTGTGCAGAAAGTTATGTCTGTGCAGGTACTGGATGGCTAGCGCTGATTCCTTGATCCATTTTCTTTTCAACTCATTGGTCAGAGGCTTAGAAGGATCAGATAGATAATCATGCAGTGAACCATTTGGAGCATACTCCATCAAAATAACATGAATTGGCCCCGCTTCTGAAAACCCAATCAACTTGACAATATTTTTATGGTGAAGTTGACTCATGACTTCAATTTCCCTTTCTTCTAGCTTAAAAACTGACTAGGCAGCAGCTTGTCTGTATCCATTAAACTGATTACTGAATATCCCACTGAAGGTTACACGGTGGACGGACCCAAACGCTCCTTCCCCAAGTTTTTCATGGAATTTTATGTTTTTGAATCCAATTGTGTCTATTGGAAAAGCAGTGGCCATGGTAGTATATTATGATCTGAAAGAAAAGCAGTAACATAATTCATTTTTTTATAATCAACAAAGAGCACAGCTGATGTACGTGATGTAAGCATAATTGTTTGAGCCTGACTGAGATTGAATGGTTAAGGGACGCTGATACAATTATGTGTCGCTTTAATAATACGCTTTATAAGGTTCTTCTGCTGCTCCCAAGACTCCTTTACCCCAAATTCTGCAGTTCCCTGGGACGAGTGTTTACCCTACTAATTTGTTTAAATTTATGCCCTGCTCTCTACCCCTTCATCCACTTTACAACATTTCTATGTGTACATCCAACTGGGACATCAAAAGAATAAAATATATTTGACCGCCGGGTTTCGAACTAATGGGTCATCGGTGATCCACTTTGCTATTCGAGCTCATTATTGAATTTAATAGCTATATAAATACACAAAACAAGTTTCTACAAAACTGTTGGCTGAAACTGTGTTCAGAGGGAGACTTTAATAGTGATCAGTATGGTATACTAGTATTAACTTGGTGGGCGTACCATGACTAGAGGGTCTCGATCTGATCAGGTTTTCAGCGCAAAATATGGTAATTACGTACAGAATATGCATATCAAGCAAAAAAAAATGTGAAAAGATGATCTGAAGATATGTATGGTTTACAGTGACATAGGTTGGTGGGATAGCACGGCGAGAGGTTCTCAATATTATTTGATTAGATTTTCAACGTAAATTATGCTAATTAAGTAGCTAATTTGCATAATTTATGTGTATCAAGCCAAATAATCTTGTGAACAGATTATCAATTCGTTACATCGTCGTCGTTGTTCGGTAGACCAGCAGTGATATGTTTTTTCCAACGCATGTGAAATATTCTTTTGATCTTTAAATTTGGACGAAAGTTATTTTGATGAGTCAACTGTATCTTTCAGAGCAAAGGTTGCCTATTTTGAACAGTCTACAATTTTAGTTGTAAAAGTGCAATTGAGCAACATTTTTGATGCTGCGATCACCAGTCGTGATCAGTTGCGTTTACTTCCGAACTTCAATTGCTTTACACGGTGTCATGCTTCATCGATTTCTACCAGATTTTAACCGCTTCGGAGTTCAGACTATAGCCTCGAATGCAAAACTATCGGTGAGCAAATGCGAAGCTACACTTCTCGAGCAACGCTATAGTGTCCCACATTGAGGATGGTGGAAGTAGGCCTACTTGAATAGTGCATTATGTTTCTAAAGTTGTTCCACTCTCAAAAGAATAATATTATTATAACATATATTTTTATTGAGCTAGTGATTTTAGATCAAGTAAGGTTACCGTCCAGTATGTCAAAGTCATACATTTCCGGTTTTCCTGTGGCATTATAAAACACGTATTGTAATGGACGTTATGTAGCAACTAGAAAATGAGAAAAGATGTAACTTACAACAGTCTAATATAAAAGAACACGGTGTTTACTTTCACATGCATAACTAATATGTTGAGTACTTAACTTCACACTAACGTACCAATGAGCCACAAGTGGGGTCCTTTAACGTTGAAATGGTGCAAAATATCCCCACAGCAAAGAATAGCAATACCTGTTCAAAAATATAATCATGACTCACGCCAATTGTGTAATTACCTAGCGCAGATCACGAGATTTGTTATATTGTGCAGTGAATTGTGACATGATTGGGGACCAAAGTAGACAGAGGAAAGTATTGTACATATCAATGCATTGGTAAACGAAGTATGTATACTTCCTTATGCATTGTGTGTTACATAGATAGTCTCAAGTTCAATGTCAAAAATTGTGCAGTGAACCTCGAACATTGGAAAATGACAACAAAGAAAAAATCGCGCGCCATTTAGCCCAGTTCATACTTTTTATTTGAGGTAAACAACCTTTGAACCATAAATTTCAATCCTTAGTTCCGACTTATTTTGTAAAAAAACAGCTCACACTGATATTTCCAGCAGAAATTCGACGTCAAATATAACTGATTTTTCGTCAACAAACATTCCTTAGAAGATAAAATTGAATTGAATCAGATTGAATAACATACTTGTTGAAGGAATATTAAATACGAGTATTATGGAGTATGAATAGGCCTTTAGTATTACTTCCTTATAGAATATGTTAGACTATGCCATTGTCGATTGTCTTTTTAAAAATCTATTTTCCACTTTATTTTGTGTGATCTCGATTATTTTGTGTAATCTTGGCAATGCTACAGTCATGTATTAATCACTGCTTCACGTACATCGTTATTTTCAATTCATTCAATCTGGGTCACTCCCGGATACCACTGTCTGCTTTACATAATTACGTATACACAAAAAGCACCCTAAACAAGTATTTCTGAGACTGAAATTTGCACCCCTAAACGAGATAAGATTAGCTACCCTAAACAAGTAGTTGTCTTTTCTCTAACCCTTAACAAGTAATTGATGCAATATTATTACACTAAACACGTAAACACACCGAAACAGGTGTTTTTATGCCTTGGTCAATTTTGGAAATAACTTGGGTCAAAAACGTGTTTTTGGGGTGACAATCAAGTCCAGCAGGCGCGACAAATATTATTTTAGCTTGCCCGATCGAATATCGGGCAATAGTCAAAAATTGGTTACCCGAAAATTACCCCTATTCCCGGCAACAATTGTCGACGAAGTCACATAGGCCGAGGCTCTGTCAAAACAGTACCAGAGAGTCTTTACAGAGGAAGATACAAAGCCCATACCCAAGAATGCCGAACATTGTTATCCAGGTGTTGAGAAATTGCTGAGCTCTCTAAACCCTAGAAAGGCCTCGGGTCCTCATATTTTACCCACAAGATTCATTACTCGTCGAGTGGTCGATAGACGTCCCAATAAATCGGACTTAGTCACCGGTCAGTTCTACAGCATAGATATCCATGGCTAACGATGGTTAACTATGGAAACATGTTAAAGGACATCAAGAAAATTTTCTAAGTTATTTATTTTGAGCTCTTTCGATCGAGTATCGACGAGTAATGGATATATTCTGTAGATTTAGGTTTTGTCTGTGACTGCTAATGTGAGGCCGTCGTAGGTTGTACGGGGCTCAAACTCGGTGGGTGGGTGTAGTTCTGTCCTGGCAAGAAGAAGTTTATGTTCGTTAAGTCATCCGACCCCGGGGCCCCCCTCCCAGGGGTCATTTGAGGTCAAATGACTAAAAACTGTCATATGGGCATGAAACTAGGTCGTACGAGGCTCAAACTCGGTGGGTGGGTGTAGTTCTGTCCTGACAAGAAGACGTTTATGTTCGTTAAGTCATCCGACCCCGGGGCCCCCTCCCAGGGGTCATTTGAGGTAAAATGACTAAAAACTGTCATATGGACATAAAACTAGGTCGTACGGGGCTCAAACGCGGTGGGTGGGTGTAGTTCTGTCCTGGCAAGAAGATGTTTATGTTCGTTTGACAAGTCATCTGACACCGGGGTCCCCTCCCAGGGTTCATCTGAGGTCAAATTACTCAAAAGTGTCGTATGGGCATGAAACTTGGTAGGTACAGTCAACATTTAAAACAACATTTTTGAAGGTCATGTTGGGGTCATCCAAGGTCACCCAGGGGTCATCTGAGGTCAAATTACTAAAAACTGTCGTATGGGCATGAAACTTGGTGGGTACAGTCAACATTTAGAGCCAAATTTTTGGAAGGTCATTTTGGGGTCGCCAGGGGTCATGTGGGGTCAAATTAGTAAAAACTGTCGTATGGGCATGTCACCATCAGCCTGGTAATCGCGCCCAGCCGAGAACCGCCAAATATGGTAACCGCCTAGTCTATTTTAAAACTGATGCATCAATGACTATGTTCATCATGTCATTATTGTATCATTCTCACATACATTAGGAAATGAATTTGGAGAATAGAGGCCTTGCATGTGACATATCATCCCGTAAATATGGCGGACTACTCAAATGCATTCAACAAAAGCATGGTTGCAATCAAATAGGTTGATGACAACATTTGATTGAATGGACTGCACTCCGCCATAACTACGGTGAAAGGACACCGGCTCAAATCCTTTGTTTGGAGCCAAATCAGCCAATCGATAATTTCATGCAGGGCCTCTATACTTTCTGTTAATAAAATACTATGCTGACCTCACACTCAAGTAATTTCAGATCATTGAGCTCAGTAATACATCAAAGAATGTCTTCCAATTCATGAAAACAAATAGATAATCTGAATATCGGATTAAAAGATTGAGGCATTTCAATTGCAAGGCCCATTACTTATACACCAACAACAACATAGGCCTACAAGTGTATATAATGTAGCATGTGCACACATTATCATGTTATGGATGGTGAATCAAGCTGCAGTCCCTACACATTCCCAAATGAATGCAGTGACCACTCATTCATGATGGACGTACTGATCATTATGTATGATTTAAACTCATAGGTGTTGTGCGTTAAGTTTGGCAATTTGGGAGGGGTGGGTTCAAAATGACCCCATAGGATTATACGGGGTAAAAATTTCAAATTGCTCAAATACCCCTTTCAAATATATCAAATTATTTAAATAAATAAATAAATAAATAAATAAATAAATAAATAAATAAATAAATAAATAAATAAATACACGAAAAAAAATTGAACAAATTGTAGCGTAGCATTAAAATCATAATAACCATTGCTGACGGGCGGATTCGAACCAACGATATTGACATTACCAGTCTGATGCTCTAACAGTGAGCTATGCCATCATCTAGTAATGAGGGTCGCACTACGAACTTATACACTATACCACTGTATCTAAATACTCGACAGCTTTGTAAGGTCAAACTTTTCACTGTGAGGTTATCGCGCTTGCGCGGAAGCTGTTTTGTGTGACCTTTACGCTAATTCAGTGACCCGTGTTCACTCACGCTGCACTGCACTGCCCGCCGTGATTCAAATCATCCTCCAGACACGCTCCATAAGATATGCTAATGCACGGAGTACAAAGAATTACTTTGATCAATACCAGTTAAACAGGTGATTGGTATTGTACTCCATGCATTTGCATATGTCTTCTGGAGCGTGTGTGGAGGATGATTTGATTCACGGCGGGCAGTGCAGTGCAACTTAGGCCGAGTAAAAATAAAAACATGTTTCTCGTCCGGGTTTTAAAAAGGAGGAAGAGGGCTTCAGGCCCTTTTTATTTTATTGTTCTGGTAGGTACGCCCCCTCTAGTGATCACAGAACCATCCAGAAGTGTTTCTTGCATATTAGCAAGGCTATAGACAGCATCTCAACTTCCAAGACATCTTTCTTCAAAAGTTTTGACTGAATTTAAAAAATAAAAATAAATTAGAAGCGGCCTCAAAAAGGGAAGCGGGAGGAGACGAGAAACATGTTTTATTTTCATTCGGCCTTATGATCTTCCGTGCAAGCACCCTACACGTAGAAACGGGAAAATCCGAAATATTACTCAAATTTGGTCCAACTTTAGCGTAAATGTAACACAAAACTCGAAAATGTAACACGTTAAAATTTGCACAGTGTTATACTGTGTAGTTTTCCGATGATGAAAAAAATCAAAGTATTCATCGAAAAAATCCACGAAATTGTGAATTTTGCAATGAAATTTATACCCCAAAATGTTCTAGAATTGTCAACTAGCCTGACAATTCCGATGATCAAAAAGATGTGCGCTGAAAAATGTCATTATTTTCCTTATTTCTTCACCGATTTTCAAGGTTTAAAAAACTTTGTGTAGATTACCATTTTGTATAAATGCGAGTAGAAAGTTGTTGGATTCAAAGCATTATACAACCCTCAAAGACCTTTCTAAAATCCCCGTGCCGAACACACGAAGATGAAAAGTTGGGCTGGTCATTCGGCAAACATCGGCAGGATCTCGCTGAGTCTATTGTGATTGGTCCAGCGCCTGGAGCATGCGCGGGTAATTTAACAAGCATTTGGATACAGTAATATTTGTAGTGGCTCGAGTTTTTAGCGTATACAGTGTTTGTCTGTGATAATGCCGCCTCGTGAAATAAATAAATATAAAATCTCAATTTTAATTTAAATTTATTTGATAATTTTCTAACCTATATTTTCTTTAGAGCAGGGACAAATATTTCCCTTTTATCCAATTTGGCCGCTAAATAAGAATCTACTTCTTTTATTACTGATTTAATTCCGCGATTTGTTCCATTAAGCAATATCAAAGATTAATGTCAAGCATCTCACAACAGATATTTAGTTGGCTTAGTGGTTTTGCACAGTGCTTTTTAACCGGGAGGTACCGAGATCGATTCCCACCTCTGCCTGCAATTTTTTTTCAAGACTGGGAAATAATAACCTGACATTCGCCGATGACATTCGTACTGCAGAAGCGGAGTTATAACTTGTTGAACTTTGCTCCTTACGTAAAAGGGTACATTATGTTGGCACTACATTATTTCTTTTTTTCCACATTGCTCGTACAGCTCAAATTACCGTACTTTTCCTGACCAGACAGTCCATGCCAAAATTGTTACTACACCTTTACATTTCATCGAATCTCTTTTTGATGTTTGTCATTTTGAACATCACACTTGAAAGATGTATGCTATGTAGAAACTTTATTTTGCAATTTCATAATTTGCATATTATTAGCATATTTGCAAAAAAACATGAAAATCAATAAATACCTATATTTTTCACAATTTCAATATTTTATTAGAAATTAAGCATGTAGGCCGTTTGTTATGACTTGATGAATGAAGCTGTTAAACAGATTTTGATATTTTGCTTATTTTTCCTTTTTTGCCCCAAAATGTGTAAAAATCTAAATTTTTTGGATGACCTATATTTTCTTTGAATATTTATAAAATTTCTTAATTTAGGTATAATACAGTGCAGAAAAAAATGTCAAAAATATCTGTTAAACAGATTTCCAATAAATTGTTCCATTTTCCATTTTGGGTTAAATACTCAATTTTCATGCGCGGGATATTTGAAACATAAAATGAAAACATGTCCATTGCACTTTTTCCTCGAGATGTACTATAATATCAAGGTTACGGATATATTATAATCCTTTTTATCTTCACTGATCCATCAGATACCTATTGTTATGAATGATCAATGAAAAGGTTCAGAACTGGGCTACTAATGGTCTGTCAAGTATCTATAGTTATTTTCAAGACTGTGTCAACTCAAAAATCATGCAAGGTCGAATATAGGAAAAGTACGATCAGTTGAGCTGTATTAAATATCAAATGGTCATAATTGGCGGTCACTTCAAATCATCCCCAACTGAACGAGGTTCAGGAATGTCCTCTCATTGTTAATTGTTGGTTAACCCACCACTTGAACAGGATTTAGCCAAACAAAGACTTAAGCTTTTTACTAATACTATACATAAGTATAAGCTTATTATCCTCTTCAACAATAGGATTAAAGATTGGTGCTTGACTCTAATTACGTGCTAGTGTCATTGGTTATTGTTAAAAGGCAATAAGGTGTGTATTTCCTCTGAATAGGAAAGACTCTCTACATCGAACCATGGATGCTGGTGGTTCGAATTAAGCCCGATCCTGACTCCACTTCGCAGCGGTATGCGATGCTGCGATGCTTTTCAAACATCTCAGCATCGCGCGATGAAATTAAAATGTACAGGTGGAGTCAGTATCGGGCTTTAGGAGAATGTATCTTCCAAACCCAATTCGAAATGATGCGCTTGAGAATTCAACAATATAAATATCGGTAGCTCTATTATAATACACATTAATGTTTTAAGCAGATAAAATTTCAAAATATAATACGTTTTCTGTCTTTGCTTGTCACGTGGTAGGCCTATGTTGAAGTTGCGATTATATTTTTAAATAAGTTTCAAATGAATAACAACAAGACAAGTGGCCGAGTGGTCTAAGGCGCTAGGCTCATAGAGTACTAAGCCGTGCGCCGTGAGTTCGAACCCGCCTCTGCCAAAATTTAAAAGAAGTAAATTAAAATTTTACTTTAATTTTAATTTCATATTTGGGAAATGTGACTGGGAGAATTTATGTATGGCGTGGAGTGGTGTGATAGGGCATGTACTTTAACTGGCCGGCGCGGTCCGGTGACTAAGTCTTTATTTCCATAGTTAGCCATGGTTAGCCATGGAGATCTATTCTGTAGAACTGACCGGTGACTAAGTCCGATTTATTGGGACGTCTATCGACCACTCGACGAGTAATGGATCAAGGAGAATGCTACCATCCTTGCGCCAGTAGTAACAAGGATCTTCCAACAGTCCCTTGACTCTGGAACAGTACCACATGATTGGACTTAGCAAATGTCAGCGCAGTCTTCAAGAAGGGGAAACGGCCAGACCCAGATGTCATTTAACGCCAAAAAGTGTTCAGTGTTGAAAGTGTTATGGCGCTATTTCCTTTTCCGTTTTCCTCATTTAAATATATCGCTCCGCGGCTTCCTCTCCTCGAATTCCCTAGTCTATTATTCTGGGTAGTCGATAGTCACCCGCTGTGGGATCAAGACGTAAGCATATTCACTCATCTATATTATGTTGTGATCACTTTGTTGATACGGAATTAAAGTTTATTTGAGAAGTTATATTTTGCTCTCTGTATATTTCTGTTCGAGTCTTTCCCCATCTCACTGGTTTAATTTCTATTAACCCAATTACTGGCGAGTGGATTTTCATATCAGTTCTGAGTCATATCAAAAGTCCCCCAGAAAATGTCCATCAGTATGTCATGAGTGAAGAAGAACGCGCCCATGATGACCAGCAAACCTAGCTCGCGGAGTGGAGGTGATTAAAGATCTCAATTGGGGACCACACATCCAGAAAGTTGTGACGAAGGCTAACAGAAATCTGAACATGCTCAGCAAAGATCAAGCGCCAAGCGTACCTGTCCCTCGTAAGACCAAGTCTTGAATATGCGCAGACTGTTTGGGATCCCTACCAGCAGAAACATATTGAACACGTGGAAAAGATCCAGAGAAAGGCAGTACGGTTTGTAATGGGGAATTACGACAGGACAACAAGCGTCACATCAATGCGCGAGAAACTAGATTGGCCAACCTTACAGCCAAGAAGATGCGTTGCCAGGCTCACCATGTTTCACAAGACCCAATGTAACCATTCAGCTGTAAACATCCCAGACAACATCCAAAAGCCAAGCAGAAAAGTTCGTGGTCAGCACAGCCAGTCCTATATCAACATCCAGAGTTTTCCTACTTCCCAAGGGCGGTCAGATGTTGGAACCTACTTCCAGTCTACCTAGTACAGCTCACAACACATACAGTATTTCAACATGGTCTCTGGCTCTCATCAATAGTAAGCAGATCACCGTAAATAGACCCAGAGATCCAAACGTCAGGTCAAGACTTGGCGGCTGCAGTCAACAGCAACAGCCCATCTTGATCTACTAGCTTCAACCGGCTGTTGGATTTTTACTTGCACCGTAAATATTGTCTGCACGATTGCTCGATGTGAACACATCTGATGTTACCTTTCCACCCTGGACAAGTATACCTTCAACAGGTCCTGTTCCAGTATCAGCGTAGAAGGCATATAGGCCTACTCATCATGGTAAGTGTGCCGAATTGGGCAGTTTCATTCTTACGGAAATCCGATACTTTTCTTATTTAAATTGTGACCCGGCAGCACAAACGAGCCGTAAATTCCCTAAATTGTATTCTGAGTTATGGTGTAAAATGTGTACGAAGGTCGTATTCATCGGTCACTTAAGCGACATCTGTCTTATTTTGATAGTCACAACACCAATCAATAATCCTATTATTGAAGTGGATAATAAGCTTCTACCTTAGATGGCTTAATAGCTCTGGTCTTTGTTTGCTTTTGCTAAATCCTTTTCAAGTCGTGGGTTACCAGGCATTGTATTTTGTATAGGTATGCATAACCAACAATTAACAATGAGAGAACCTTCTTAAACCTCGTTGACTTGGGGATGATTTGAAATGACCGCCAATTATGACTGTTTGAGATTTATTGCCAGCAATGTGGAAAAGAGACACACATAGAAACGAAAAAAGCTATAATTTTGTTGAAGGAGCAAAGTTTAACTAACCATAACTCCGCTTCTGGATATTGTTTGAAGTCAAATGATATACCATTTTTAAGTTTATGATGTTTATTTTTTAAACACGCAATAAAACAAAATTGACCGGGGGAGGAATTTACGGCTCATTCGCCGTGGACGGTCACAATTGATGAGTATTCATGATAAACACTATAAAAAAAGAAACTTTTCAGTCACTCTTGTTTGTTTCTTGTGGAAAATAATGTGCATTTTATGTGAAATTTTGTCCGTAAAATCACGCGCTATTTTTGCCAACCACTATGTCTCAATCTTGATGTACATATTTATTTATTTTTATTTATTCACGGTATACAAATAGCCGGCAGGCAGCATAGGCTGAAAAGCGCCGACTTTACAAAATACAATTTACACATCAAAAATATACATTATATTAGGGATAACCATCAAAATTTCATGTTGCCCCTATTGCTACAAAAGATTGTTTTCTGGATAGAACTCATCAACAGAAGTATTTTGGTGGTTAAATGGTCAAAATCGGACAAAAACTTTTCGAATTATGAATTTTCAAAGTTTCCATTCTGACCGGTCATTAGAACGAAATAAAATGACAAGGTCCAAAAATAGCAATTGGGAGCAAAATTGGCATAAGCATATATTTACCTTTATATATTTCTTTATTTTAACATATATGCAAACATGAAACAAGCATATTGTGAAAGTATCAAAGGGTTTCTTGTGAAATGGCACTTTACTAGTCAATGGCATAAATTATTTTTTCAAACTGAGGCATTGAAATCATGCATTTAGAGAACATTTGCCAAAAATCATCCAAGATGGCCGATATGGCACAAAATCAAAATTGCACTAAGTCCAGGTGAACTTTTTTTTTCACAACCAAAAATTTCAATGTTATTGGGTTTAATATGACCAATTAGTAGGTGTATGCAAACAAAATCTTCAGTGTCATTGAAGGTCATTGACTCATTCACAACAATAGAGGTTAAATCCACTTCACTCATCATGCTCATGTGTGACTTCTGACAAAAGGTGCTGGTTCCCATAGTATTCTTCATTCAAACCAATTCAATGCATGACCTCGGAGTCACCTGCATGACTTTCGCGGGCTATTTTGAAACAGTTATGTCTGCACATTCAGGTACTTCTTTTGAAAGTTCTAAACAAGGTATAGCCAGCAGCAAGTTGTAGATGGTATAGGCCTAAATATAAGAAAATGTTTAGGGTTGAAATCAGGTGAAAAATACATCGAATAAGCACGAAACTTCACATTTATGTTCAGAAAGGTGTCTTCTTAGCATGATTCGAAAGGAGTATGGAAATTCTAAAGGGAAGCTGGTGATTTAATTTTAATCCTTTTTACAGAGGGTATGATAGAGGTATTACTGGCAACTCTGCCAAATTACAGCTCAGTAGACCACGTTTTTCACCTGAAATTATTGACATGAATATTAATTTTGTGCCATTCTTGAGCAGTGCTGAACTCAGCCACTGGCAATTAAACGCACTGTGGCGATGGACCAATTTTGACTCGCCCTTACAGAAAAATGAAATAAGTTGTGTTGCTGTAATTTGCAAGATAGTTACAAAATATAATTGGCATTCACTTCCCCAATTTTTACAAAAAAATATTGAAAAATAAAAGAATGAGATCAATTTAGAAATGTCTGTGCAAGCAGTGCACAGTTGAGCTCCCTGCATGTCTATGGGAGCGTTCTAATCAAGTTGATGGTTCATTGGTCATCCCTAATTATATATACACTCAACAATTTACTTAAAAACAAAACGAAAACAGAGATACAGGCAGAGGAGTAAAATACCAGCAGAAGCATATAGGATTACACTACTTTTCCAAATTGAGTTTACTGATGATGAACGGAATGGTGGAATTCTGAAACCTTTAACCTGTTTGTTTTACAGAAGGGTTCAGGAAAAATTCTGCTGTGACGGAGATTGTACTTCATAGATCTCTGCTCAGGAAGTAGGTGACGGTGTCTTTCAGAGTTGAGGACCTGCTGGCCAAACTTCACTACCAGATCTTCCCTACGGTTGGCAAGACTATTGATATTAAGCTCACGAAGAGTAGACTCGTAGTCCTGATAGTCATTACCAAGGATGATTTTGCAAGTGCGTTTTTGAATCCTTTCGATCTGGTGACTTTGGTTTTTAGTAAGCGCTGGATGCCAAACTGCACAAGCATATTCCAAAATGGGTTGGATATAGGTCTAAAAAATGGCCAGCATATCCTCAACTGGAGCAGCATGTTTACGAAGAGTATAGAGCATGAATAAACGTCTACTTGCACGAGATATCATGTTTTAAACTTGCATGTCCCAACCCAGATTATTTTGAATTTCCAGACCAAGTAACTTCATGTGATCGACAGTCTGAAGGACCTCACCACCTAGAGAAAGTTGTGGGAGTTGCACAGGATTTTTCAAAAGATTTACATGCAAAACATGACACTTGGCTGGCTTCGGCAGCATATCGTTGACCTTGCACCAATCATCTAAAGCATCTAGATGGTGTTGAAGCTTTTGGTGCTTTAATTTTGTTTTGGCTTTAGTGTTAGTGATCTCTGCCAAGGTGAGATCATCAACAAATTTCCATCGATCAGAAGTAGTTTCTGCAGCGTCATTAACCATCACAGTAAATATACTGGGCCCTAATTTTGTTCCCTGGGGAACGCCACAGGTGATGGTTTTAAGGCTAGAAAGCTGGTCTTTGCATTGAACGCACTGTGTACGGTTTGCCAAAAAACTACTGATCGCAGGGATAATTGGGGGTCTCACTCCAGAAGAGATAATTTTATTTACAGCAACACTATGGTTTATTCGGTCGAATGCTTTTGTAAAATCTATCGCCACTAAAGTAGCATAAGTGGATGGTTTTTCAACACCAGAGATAACCTTGTGCAACATGTCAACAATATAATGAGTTGTACTTGTACCCTTCACATTGCCATACTGCTTATTGTCAAGAACCGAAGTAAAATCATCCCTTAACCACTCGGCCAAAAATGACTCAAACACCCTCCCTAAGATTTTAGTCAAGGCAATTGGGCGCAATTCATTTGCCGTCAACGGTTTCTTGACTTTAGGCACTGAAATAATTATAGCAGTTTTCCAAACAGATGGAAATACACCTTCCTGGAGACCAGCATTGAATATTTTAGTTAGGGGGTCAGCCAACTCGTAAGAGAATTCCTTAATGATCTTAATAGGAATATCTTCTGGATGGTCAGCCTTGGAAGCATTGAGTTTGCTTAATCGATTTTGAACCTCCCAAACATGGATTATTTACATATGTAAATACATGGCCAGCTGACGTCATTAACGTCGTAATATATGCACGTAACAGGTTCTATAATTGGCTAAACTATAGTGTAATACCAATACGTCAGGTATGGAATATGAGCGCCTAGCATCGAAAGATTTGAGTCCCGTTGGCAAAACTACCCTAAGTACGTAAGAGCTCCAAAAACATACCCTTTTATACCAATTTTACATGAATTTGATACCCTAATCACGTTACGCACGTTACGTGCCCCCTCACCATTGCAGTGCCCCCCGGGTGTCGCGCTTTGTCCACAGCAGTAGGTGTGAGCGGTGATAAACCACATGATTCCAACAGTAGATGTGAGTATTGTAAGCTACCCGATATCAGCAGTATAATTATGTGAACATTGAATAAACTACCTGATGTCAGCAGTAGATTTGAAAATTGATCAACTACCTGATATCATTAGTAGATGCGAGCACGATAAACTACCCGATATTAGCAGTAGATGAGAGCATTGATATTAAGTAGTTTAAAACTACTTAATATCAGTAGTAAATGTGAGCATTAATAAAATACCCGATATCAGCAGGAAATATGAGCATTAATAAAATACCCGATATCAGCATTAGATGTGAGCATTGATAAACTACCCTATACCAGTAGTAGATATGCGCATTGAAAACCTTCCTGATGTCAGCAGTAGATGTGAAAATTGATTAAGTACCTGATATCAGTAGATGTAGATACGAGCACTGACATGTACCTGATATCATTAGTAGATGTGAACACGACAAACTAACTGATAATTATTAGCAGTAGATGTAAGCATTGATAAACTACTTGATCTCAGTAGTAGATGAGAGCATTGATAAAGTACTTGTTATCAGTAGATATGAGCATTAATAAACTAAATATCAACAGTGTAAGTGACTATGTGAAACTCAGTATTAGATCTGAGCATTGATAAACTACCTAATATTATTTGTAAATGTGAGCACGATAAATTACCTGATATCGGCAGTAGATGTGAGTACTGTTTGGAAACTTTACTCCGGGGGCTCACAATTACTGCACAGCCACAGAGAGGTTTTGTCACCACTGAGAATACCCAGTGTCAAGTGATTTCATCAATACTAAAATATACCAATAAACCAGTCACATTTGAGGGGGGGGGGTATTTTTTCTAAGACGAATGATTTGACAGTGCCTTGTGTTCAAAATTGTCCTGCTAGTTACGAGTGTCTGATCAATCATTTACCTAACTGAATCGCTTCAGTTTTGCATTCAATCAGTTAGCATTCGCTTTGGACCCGATAAACCTCAGAACATTCATTGCACAAGGGAATCGTGCTGGAGAAGGAGAGGCGGTGACCCTTTGTGATGCGATCAAGCAAAATCAGTCGGAACTCTGAAATATTCAATTTTCAGTTTCTTATAGGATAGTAAAAAGCATTTATAAGGCTGCATTTTGCAGAAAACCCCATTTAAATTGAACAACCATTTCCAATGATATGAGCAATTAAAGGGTTTTAAAAACAACAGGAAACAAAAGGAAATATTTCCTTTGTTTGGCTATCTCCGACTGATTTTGCTTGATCGCATCACATTTATGTAAATTACCAAGATTATACATGTTCTTTACAGGGGTTGAGAACAGAGAACCAATAAAGAAATCATTAAGAAAATTACCTGATAAATTGTTTTATTGCTTCAACCAGTACATAGTATTTGACCATAATACAGGGAGTCCCTGAAAGAACTGTATTGTCCGATACTTAACATTTATAGGTTAATGAACGCGTATTACTTGTTGGGAGAGAAATAATAGACAAAATAATGCACGCGCGCTGATGTTGATGCGTCTAATGCACTCCCCTTCGGGGCAAGTGCATTATTTGGTGTAATTTCTCGAGCAAACAAGTAATACGCGTTTATTAACCTATTTAATACACGAGAAGAAAAACAAACACGTGATTTTTCTATTTTTTTATAACGAAACTCGCCCGAAAAATGAATCAATCCTGCGCGACGCGAATGCGCGCGAAACACTGCGTGTAGTACGCGGAGTGCACAATATACATAATCAATGCATGTTTTGGATTTTTCTAACGCTTGCTTTTGGTTCTTGTTATCAAAGAGTATATGGAAACTAAATAACTGGTTTGGTTGAAGAATAAATCAGATATCACGTACTTTATGAATTTTGACAATTGTTCTTGAAATATAAGAATTTTATGAAACTCCTTCATTTTCACACCTTTCCACGGATTCAAATATCAATCGATGATCTGTACTGGAGTGCTAATCACTGCGCATCATCAGCGCATGAGGCGTCAATTGTCATTTGATAGATATTTGACTCCGTGGAACGGAATGAAAATGAGGTAGTTTCGTAAAATTCTATTATTTTAAAAACGGAGCGGTCAATTGCCAAAATTCAAAAAGTATGTGATAGCTGGTATATTCCTCAACCATATCAGGTATTTAGATATGTTTCGTTTATGCGTTAAAATACCCAAGAAATTTAGGTCCCGACAATTCAGTTCTTTCAGGGACACCCTGCACATAAATCTTGAAATGAAAAGGCAAACATTTAGTACTTTCAAACAAAGTCTAGTGTTATTTTCTTTAATATGCGATATTATTTGGATCCACCCATGTCTAATGGGACAACCTGAAAACAAAATCTTCCACAGGTGGCTTAAGGTGGGGCACCCTGAATAAACAACTTTTCGAGAAAATCGGGTTTGAAGAAATGTCAATAGAAAATGGAGTTATGTATTTTGTACTTGATGTGAAATTTTTGTCGTGAGATAAATACCGGTAGATTTTATCTTTATATTATACAAATATTGACTGCTATGAGGGTCATGGTTAAAATTATAGGCCCAAGGTGATCTCAAAACCATGACTATGCCCCGAAGCGTAGCCGAGGGGCATAGTCATGGTTTTGAGATCACTGCGGGCCTATAATTTTAACCATGTCCCGATTAAAAAGCAGTCAATATTTGTTTTATATACCAAATCTTAAGATTCTTGTCATCTGTTTGGTTAAAAGCATCGATTTTGGGAAGAGAAATTAATAGTTTCAATGCGAACGGCACACAGATTACAATCTGCGATTTCTGCGTAATTATAACGCGTGAACACATTAACGCGTGCGTAATATCATTTTACGCTGGGAAAAACGCGCAGTTTGATCGTGACGCACGTGACCGGTCCATAGTTCATTTCCATGGACCGGTCCATAGTTCATTTTGCGGGCATAGTTAATCTACCAAAAACGTTTCAAAACGTAAAAGGGGCCAAGTTTAAAAATCTTTCCTGTGTGGCTTTTCACCCTTTTTAAACTTGGTCCCATTCAGTAAAGTAGTACCGTAATAACATGAAGAATGAGTCCTAATTTCTACATGCAACAATTAGGTTTAAGACTGTTCGAAAGCGGTGCAATATGACGTAGGCTATGTATTATCAAAAACATTTGAAGGTTTATGTTTCATTATATTGCGTGTTTATAAAGAGTAGTATAGAGTATTATATATACTTAGCAAATTGACTGTCTGTCAACCTGTTACATATTATAGGCCCTACATCTGTACATAAGGCGCAGAATCGCGCAAGACGAAGAAGAATTTAACAAAGTGAGTATTTGCTACTTTTGCTTAAATCAAAATACATTATAACGTCTTTACGGAAAAACTTCAATCAAGCACGAACATTAATTAATTTACTCTACAAAATGAACACTGACAACTAAGAAAACAAACAAGTAGCCTAAATATGACTTCGTATGGGTCTTTAGAAACTTTCATAAATGGGACCAAGTTTTAAAAAGGGTGAAAAGCCACACAGGAAAGATTTTTTAAACTTGGCCCCTTTTGAAACGTTTTTTGGTAGATATTAATTCTTTTTTTGAGGTAAAAGATATTGCGCGGTAAGTGGTTCTTTGTAGCCATGCGAGGCGAAGTAGTTGGATATCCATATTTCGCGGTTAATGGTTCTTTGTAGCCCGGCAGGGCAAACTAGTTGGATATCCATATTTCGCGATGAGTGGTTTTTGAAGCTTCGAGGGCAAACTAGTTGGATATCCATATTTCGCGGTTAGCAGTTCTTTGTAGCCCTGCGGGGCAAACTTGTTGGATATCCATATTTCGCGGTTTGTGGTTCTTTGTAGCCCTGCGGGGCAAACTAGTTGGATATCCATATTTCGCGATGAGTGGTTTTTACAGCTTCGAGGGGCAAACTAGTTGGATATCCATATTTCGCGGTTATCAGTTTTTTGTAGCCCTGCGGTTAGTGGTTTTAACGACCCGTAACCACCCCAATCAGCTGCATGGGGTAAAAGAAAAAAATAATAGCTAAACCCAATAGTTCAGCCAGGGACTGGAAACGACATATTATACAAATATTGACTGCTATGAGGGGCATGGTTAAAATTATAGGCCCGGTGAGGTGATTTCAAAACCATGACTATGCCCCGAGGCGTAGCCGAGGGCATAGTCATGGTTTTGAGATCACTGCGGGCCTATAATTTTAACCATGCCCGAATAAAAAGCAGTCAATATTTGTTTTATATACCAAATCTTAAGATTCTTGTCATCTGTTTGGTTAAAAGCATCGATTTTGGGAAGAGAAATTATAATAATAGTTTCAATGCGAACGGCACACAGATTACAATCTGCGATTTCTGCGTGATTATAACGCGTGAAAACATCAACGCGTGCGTAATATCATTATACGCTGGGGAAAACGCGCAGTTTGATCGTGACGCACGTGACCGGTCCATAGTTCATTTCCATGGACCGGTCCATAGTTCATTTTGCGGGCATAGTTAATTCAATGACTGCACTTTCAACCAATCAGATGACAGGAATCTATATATGAGGTATATAATGATGACTATATGGTCGAATCCAACCAAAAGTGTCCACGGGCCAAAAATAAAAGTCCGAAAGAAAAATGTCTCCACAATTTTTCCTTTTGCCCATTGATTGATGACATATTGGCCTTATAGGAACCAAAAGTGCCATTACTAATCTTGAAAAATAAATCCAGGACGTGTGATAGTAAATGTGATATCAAAACCCAATGTTACCTACGAATACCACTAGGATGCTTTCACTATCGCAATACTAATCAACCTAAAACAAATGGAATATTCCCATTAACGCTTTTTTCGTGTAATGTAGACCACAGGGTGTCAGGAAAATGCTAGCTCAACCAGAAAATATTTGTTTTTATTTTTATAACGCGATCAATATGAACTTAGTCAATTTATGCTAGTTTATTTTGAAAATGAAGTTTAGGTCAGTTTCTGTATTTTATTTATCAAATGAGTATGAATCAATTTACACATTGTATAAGAACGAGTAGGATATATGTTTTCAAGAATATTAGGAATTATACGCATACACCTAATGCTTTATACAATGAAAAGGTGAAGAAACCCGGGTATTCGTAGGTAACATGAGCGATTTAACAATATCTATATTGAATTTAGAGGTTTAAATTTGGCTATTATGGTAATGAATTAATAAAATGGTCGTTTTTAGATCTCTTTCAGATGATACGTCCAAATGAATAAATGCTATTACCTTAGATCAAAAAATTTGTGATGCTGTTAGCAAGATTTTGACCACTTCATTTTGATATACAAGTAGTTAATCAGCAATTTTACATAATAAATAATTGTTGAATGAATCCGTATATGGGTAATAATAGTGTCCTGGGGTACCGCTTAAAGTTTTTGGCAATTAATTTCCATTGGTAGGGACACTTCATTACACATGTCATGTATTATGCTGTATTCGTAAGTAACATTTCAGTATTTGTAGGTAAGAATTAGACTTTTGGTGGATATCGCAATCAAAACTTCATTTTATAAAGCACTTTGAATGTATTATTTTCTTTATGTGCGTTTATTGATACTTTAGACCCTATCATGTATTAATAATGTCGGTTCACAGCGGTTGAAAGAGGATTGAAGTAAGAAACAAAGGCACTAAAGTGACTTTAATTTGCTTAATTGCACACAAATCGCTTAAAACCGTTATTGCAGACTTGTGAAGTCCATCTTGAGTCAGTTACGTCTTGTGGCTTTTCGTTTGAGGGCAACTACAATTAGCTTTATACCAGGGTCCATCACTGTGTTGTCTAGATCATGAGACAATGAGAACAGTCGTTTTTCCATGGTATTCGTAGGTAACCTTAGCGAAAACGTCAAAAGTTACCTTCGAATAAACCAATTTGGACACAAATTACTCAGAAACCAGAAGGTCGGTAAACATTTAAAATGAAGCACACATGACAGTTGACAAATCCAAGTATTTATCCCTTCTAATCTTCTTTGAATCTGATTTTTCTTTCAAATGAGCAGACCGTCGTCTATTTCAGTACATATTTTTCAACAATTAAGCCGTATTCACTTTTGCATGGTGGGCATATATGTGAATTCGCAACTTTCATTGACATATGATTTGATAGCAAACATACAGGCCTTCGTTATGTACCAATATGGGCATTGACATGAATGGCGGTGTTTCACAATACTGTCATGATGTCAAATTGTATTCGTAGGTAACATTCGGTTACCGAAATTTACCTACGAATACTTGCTTTTATTGTTGACATCTCAGAAATATTTAAACGCAGGCTATTGAAACTTGGTAGAAATAAAGAGTGTATTACCCTGCACCTATTGCTTAACTATTGTTTACTATTCTCTCAGTTTGTGGAAATGACACAGCTTTTAACATGTATTCGGAGGTAATGCATATTTTTACCAAACCTACCTTTGTGCCATTTAGAATTTCTGGCAGCTAAACACAATAATAAAGATGTCCGAATGCAATGCATTTCAGTATTGGACATATCAAAGCTTGTATCAATTGCGCATTTATTAGTGATTTCCATTTTTTAAGATATATCTAGTGCTATGAAAAATTGTATTCGTAGGTAATGTAAAAAGATACCACTCAAAAAATTATCACAAAAAATTCATAATTATGTACAAATATGTAAAAAATTGAACAGGCAATCTTGGAATACACACCTTTCAGGAAATCAATTTAGATTCAATCCAATGACTTCTTTTCATAACTGATTTAGATGTTTTTAAAAATACTTTAAGAAATATTTTGAAAAAATGGGTAAAAATAGCATGTTTTGGGGTCTCTGTGTCTAAGTTTTTCACAGAAGGGGTCTTATTATATATGGCGCGAAGCGTATGATCAAGGCGAATAAACACAATACAAAAACGAATGCCAATTGATTAATACTTTTAAGTTATGGCCCTGAACATGCCGTGTACACTTTTCGTTGGATTCGACCATATATAGAGTGTATTCAAAAAACCCAAGCGGAACGAGAGCTGCTAAGTAACCGCTATCCGAACCCAGAGAAGATGTAAAGAAAGGAGATAGATCCAGCTATCCTCAAACAAAATATGTGTGTTGCCGCTCATTCAAAAGCAATCACGCTATTTAGGTTTAACAATAAAATACAACAAAAGGGTTCGAACCCATGACGGGTGTGATACACAAGTTGCTGCTTACTAGTTTTAGGGAAAGGTCAGTGTCTGTATACCATCAATACTATGCATACCATGCATGCAGATCCTAACATCCAGTTTATTTCAAATAAAATATGACCGAAGTTCCATGGAAAATAATAATTTTGCACGCTTGGTTACGCTTTCAACCTCTACGATTTATGATACAGCCTATTTTTAATTATCAAAATATCTTTATTAGGTTTGCAGGAAATGACAGGAAAATACATAAAACAATAAAATATAGATGATCAAAAATCATCCCTTTTCTAACAAAATCCTAAAACACTCTCCTAAATAATTAATATATGTTCCAAAATGGGCGGATTTTTTTGGAATCTTTACAAAACTGCATTTCTTTCTTATAGTATCCACGTGTGGCATCCCTTCAGAGCAACATCAGGTACTTAACACACACGTGTCATACTTTCAAGGGATTCTCTATAGAAACATTGGATATGGTTTCAATTCTGGAGTGAAAATTAATCAACCGTAGTCGGCAACTCACATCACATCAAAGGCTACTTTCAAGTAGATGTGTAACTACTTGAGAATAAAGGACTATGAATAGGTGCGACAGGATTACCTACGGGATTATCTCAAGGATATAATTCCGTTCTCCCTCCTTCTTTTTCAACTTTCCTGCCGAACCATAAACACATGCATGATCAGACAACGAGTGTTCAATTTCCTCATAGCTTCTCACGTTGTACACACGTCGGTCGAATTTGGTGGTGTTGGTTTGTTAGCCCTCCAAGTTATAACATCGTTCACTTTGTGTTGAACATTGTATGTGGGCCGCACTGTAACATAAAGATCAGTCTGATCAGTGTGATGATATCATTTCAAGAGGTCACTTCCCGATTAACATGATTAACAGTGGCCAAGCACGAAAGGTTTCTTGTTATCTCTTCAAGTATTTTTACCTAAGGTCTATAATCATAATGCAGGCCTAAATCCCGGGCGTAAATTAAGTGTACTGTTCGAGTAGGAGGATTTGTTTGATATTATTCTTGATTTTGAATAATATTATAGTACCTGTTTGTTTCCTTAGCATATATCGGTTATTAAAATTACAATTCACCACATACACATTCCAGTTTGCGAGAGGTTTATAATGAATAAATGAATAGGTGTTATTATTTCGAATTATAATTATTTAGGGAGAGTGTTTTAGGATTTTGTTAGAAAAGGGATGATTGTTGATCATGTTTATTTTATTGTTGTATGTATTTTCCTGTCAATTCCTGCAAACCTAATAAAGATATTTCGATAATTGAAAATAGTCTGTATCAAAAATCGTAGAGGTTGAAAGAGTCAACAAGCGTCAGAAATTATAATTTGCCATGGAACTTATTTTATTTGAAATATAACTGGATGTTAGGGTCTGCATGCATGGTATGCATAGTACGATGATATACAGACACTGACCTTTCCCTAAAACTATTAAGCAGCAAGTTGTGTATCACACCCATCATGGGTTCGAACCCCTTTATTGTATTTTATTGTTAAACCTGAATAGCGTGATTACTTTTGAATGAGCGGCAGCACACATATTTTGTTTGAGGATAGCTGGATCCAAAGAGCTTTTAAATAGAAATAGAGTCGCAATAGATTATATAATCTTCGTTTGATGCCGATTAGAAGTTGCGACAGGCTATTCATAAAAGTGGTACCATTGTTTCGAACAAAGGGCAGTGAATGGGTTCCGCCATTAAATTGGTCACTGATCCGGCATCATATTAACGCTTTACCCAACAGGCGAGTATAAATAAGTGACCATACAGTCATGTGTAAGGGCAGTCATGTGTAAAGTGGTACCATTGTACTCACGTATCCCAAATGTGCGCTTGTGCGGGTCTGAATTCTATAGTGGAGGCTTTAGTTGTCGATATAATCTTTTTTATCACCCACCTGACTTTAGACGCTTCATTTAAATAAATTGAATGCCCCTGCTGATCGGCTACACATCAGAATGTATTAGCTGCCAGGTTCACATTTCTAAAGTATTCTATAATGGTAATCGCTGCGTATACATGTAAGTATAAGTATAGGCCTACAAAGGTTTTTTTCACAAATGTCCATTTATCTTTTATTTTAAGAAGGATATTTGCATAGAAATAGCGGCAGTGGAAGGGGGTGGGGGCAGATTCTCCCATGTGAGAAGTCTTGAGAGGGATATGAGGGGAAAGGGGGAGGAGGGATATGGAGAATGAGGGGGCCTACAGGAAGGGAAAAAGAGGACAAATGAAGAGAAAGAAATAATGAGAAGTAAATAAAATAATAGAAAGATAAGGACATATTTATATTGGAATGACAGGGAGAGTGAGAGAGGACAAAAAGAAAAGAAAGAGGGGGAAGAAGGCAAGAGAGAGAAGGATAGTGAGGGTGTGATAAAGTTAGTGTAGGCCTAGGAAAGAATAAATACAGAGCAAGAAAAGAAAGGAAAATAAATGTAATAATAATTATTATAAAACTTAACACATAACAGCAGCCATTCGATGACATCAATGCCGTTGTGCGTTACGTAATTAATGAGCCCAGTCAGATGTATTTCGCACCTGCCAAGCACAAGTCACCCAATTTCGAAAACTGGACGTTGAATGTACACTCTCATGAATATTGATTGGCAACATTTTCCAATATGTCAGCGCTCTAATCGGAAACAATAGAACAATAGACCCTGCAGAGCGTTGGCTGGATCTATCTCCTTTTCCTCACATCTTCTCTGCAGTACAAAGCTGTCTTTTTATCTAGTGTTTAGACAATGTTTACTCAACCATTGCTATCAATGGATGCTGCCATTTTTGACGACTTCTAACTTTTGATAAGCCCCAAATGAATCAATAAAACCGTGTATAAGATATTTGCGGGGATATTTGGGAGCGATTACAAAAAATTAGAAAATAAATGGGCACTTCTGGGTTGGGTATCTATAGAGGCCCGGCATGAAATTATTGATTGGCTCCAAACAAAGGATTTGAACCGGTGTCCTTCACCGTAGTTATGGCGTAGTACAGTCCATTCAATCAAATGTTGTCATCAACCTATTTGATCGTAGTGCAGGGTTATGTGTGTGAGACGAACTGTCACGGTAGATTGCAATCATGCTTTCGTTGAATGCATTTGAGTAGTCTGCCATATTTACGGGATGATACGTCACATGCAATGCCTCTATAGATTCTATAGAATTTAAGTAGGCCTATGATATATTTTCGATGGTAATAATATTTTCACTTTCAAAGTTTGTAGTTTTCATAATTGCAATTTCTGAATATTATATAAAAAGCACTAATAAGTCTATAAATGTAAGAGTATCGGATCATTTTGAATGTTAATAAATGCGAAACGACGGCGGTAGACACCTGCGATATCAGGGATTGCCGCGATTCTTGCAGTAGCTTTTATGAATAGAATACAATAGTGGATACAATAGCGGATACAATAGCGGAACAATAGAGCTCTCTTATGGGCAAATAAACCTCGTCGCGTTTTGTTAAATTTCACTTCTTCTTTTTCATGAACTAACCGTTATTTCATTAAGTAACCGTTATTTTTAAAACTTGGCAAAACCTCGACGCGAGGTTTTTAATTCAATGACTGGACTTTCAACCAATCAGATGACAGGAATCTATATATGAGGTATATAAAACTAAATATAGACATATGTGATGCGATCAAGCAAAATCAGTCGGAACTCGGAAATATTAAATTTTCATTTTCTTACAAGATAGTAAGAGGCATTTACAAAGCTGCATTTTGCAGAAAACCCCATTGAATTTTAACAACCAGTTCCAAAGATATGAACAATTAAAAGTTTCCAAAACAATAGGAAAGAAAAGGAAACATTACCTTTGTTTGGCTATATCTCAAAATCGATATTTGCGAGTTCCGACTGATTTTGCTTGATCGCATCACATATTCTTACTGTCAAATTGAAAACAATAAGTACGAGCTAGTACGTCAGTACGCCGCCATGGTCGCTGTGTAATCCATAATGGCGTTACTTTACGTCGGCTTTATTCCATAGTGGCGTTAGGTGACCTTAACGTTACTATGGAATGAAGCGAGTTGATACGCCAGTATACAAATATTAACTGTCTATGAGTGTGATGGTCGAAATATAATCACGAGGTGAAAGATGGATTGTTCCATTCCACGAGCCGGAACGGCGAGTGGAATGGAACAATACATCTTTCACCGAGTGATTATATTTCGACCATTACACGAATTTCAGACAGTTAATATTTGTTTTATATCACTCATGCATAAATTCTATTACGAAAATACTATTTAAGGTATGAAATACATTTATTCATCAACATAACACCGTGTTTTGCGGTGATATACTTCACATTTTGGGGTCCACCCCATAACTAAATCGGCGAGTCCAAGAGTCAGCGCACGGCTTGGCGCAGGCGCACTACGGCAAAGCACATGATGGTAAAGACTATCACACGGAGTGGGTGATGGTAAAAATGGCAAATGGTAATCAACCAATGAACTGTCTAGAATTCATGTATGAGTGATATAATATGACGTTCAATGTTTTTTGTTTTGCCGATATTATCTCAGTAATCATATGCCAAATATAATTAATTAGCTAGTTTTGGCTGTTGCGACTTGGTATAATGAAAGAGAACATCATTAAAAACATAATGCTAATTTTTAAACAAAAAATAACCAAAAATCACCTTACGCCCTATGGAATGAAGCTGACGAATTATAACTTTGCGATAAAGAATGTTAGGCCATGGGTTTTAAACTTGACACTTGCAAAAGGTGCATGGGTACATTGTATATTTCCAAATCGTGTTCTGCTAATTTCAGAGTGGCGAGTTTAAAACACATGGCCCGATGTAGAAGTCCACAACTTACAACATGCTCCAATTTCAGCAAAGCTAGTATCGAATTGTTTATCAATTGCATTATAGACAGAATAAACTATTCCTATGATTAACATGACAAATAATTTGAGACCGCTTGAACAGCAAGCATACGAGCGGTGGAGTTGGAGTTGGGTGTCATAATGGCATAAGTAACAGACTGAGCTAGATTGATATTAAAAAGGGTATTACAATTTCAGGATAGTTACAGAAGTCACAGGTTGGTCAATTTCAGGATAGTTACAGAAGTCACAGGTTGGTCAGTTACCATAGCATCTGCGTTTCTCACCAATTTTGGTTGATTTTGATGGCACTAATTAGTATAAATGCCCCAAATGGGTATAAATGGTTGCCAAGGTAACTATCGTATAACTACCTTCAAATTTGAAGTACCAGTTGATACGAATAATATAAATTTAAAGTTTTATGATAAAAAAAATGCCTATATGTAGGCGAAAATGGCAAAACTGCCAAAGACGTTCTTTTATGCTGACCTTTGAAAATCACAAAAATTGCTTCAACCCAAATATCTCGGCTCATGTCACCATGCAGAAATAAACTATTAGAAGCTTTGCCTAAAAATGTTGCACGGAAATCTGAACTAAAGCAGATAGACAGATGTGGCCTCTTTACTAAAATTAGCATGATTAGTGAAAATACCTTTTTATAATAGAAAATATCAGCCTCTCAAGATTGAAGAAAAGTTTTTGTAGAAAGTTGTAAGCCCGAACTTATAATACGTCGTATACATAATATTATCAATAGCTATCAATCAATATATAAAAAGAAATAAAATTGTCAAAACTTACAATTGAGTTGATGTAATGTTATTCTTATTCTAGCACACAGAAAAGGATTGTATACATGTATGTGACTTAGATAATATGTCCCCTCATCTCTATTTATGGTGTTCGGAGCTCTCTTCCTAATCAAGATTTGGCGGGTTCCTGAATTTCATTCCTTCTCAAGGACTTGGGAATCTTTCCAACTGATAACTTGATTAACATGATTATAATACAAACACAATGACAAGAAACAATTTGATAACATGATTCTGTTGAACGGCATGATACGTAATCCTTGATTTGGATTATGCACTGACCCTGCCAGGTCAGTAAATAATTTTTGGTTTTGACCAGTAGCGTACCTAGGGGAGGCAAGGGATGGCACATTCCCTGGGTGTCGTCTTAGGGGAGCAGCGACTCAAACAATCCAGCTCCCTCTAGATCGATTCCGTGGCCCGTGAAAGTCAAGTATTTATGCAAATTTTTGCACAGGAATGTGGTGGAGGGCACCAATCTGTATCCTTTATGGTACTACAATCCCTAGTTACACCACTGGTTTTGACAATATGAAATGTATAGTAATGGTTCATTTTCTACAAGCCTAATTAACCTTTTCAAGAATATTATGAAATTTGGCAACAAAGACAGTGGCGTAGGTAGGGGTTTTGGGGCCAGGGCTAAGCCTAGGATACATAATGGTGCCCCCATTCTTGAAACAATTGCGCTGTTGAGCGTGAGAAAATTTGTACAAATAGGGCCTACCACTAATTAATTTTGGTTATAATGAAGTTGAATATCGGTCCTAAATTGATCTTTCAAATGATTATTTGTGGTTAAATGTGCGCAAAGTGCAAGTAAATCACTTGGAGGGGGCACAGAATCGATGCTGAATTGGTCAATTCGGTATCCTCTAAGGTGTGGTCCTTCCACTGAACAAAGAAGCCAAGTCAACCCTAGGGGAGCTTTGCATCGTAACTCAAGTGCATTTTTAATCTAGGGTAAAATTACTGCAAAATTAAAACCCACAGAACAGTGGCGTAGCTGGGATTTTTTTCAAGCGGGGGCAAGCCTGTATGGGGCGGGGGCCCAAATCCACCAAACAAAAATGGTGGGTGGTGCGACGCATCCCCCCACCCGAAAAGAAAGTGTACTTTCAGAGTAAAAATAATAAAGAAAAATAAAAAACAAAGGAAATAAGTTTAGATATTGCAAGAGGGAAAATGGTAAACTGGGTTATTACTTTTTCAAAGAATAGCACGCTCAGCGAGAAAAATGTGCTTTTTATTACTAATTTGGTCTTAATAGAAATGAATTTTGGTCATAATTCTTACTAATTTCTTGGGCAAAGTGCGCACGAAGCATGCTAAAACTTTCCAATTTCAGACCAAAATGAAGGTAAACGTAAATTTTATGTAAAGGTCAGTGCGCGCGAAGCGCGCAAAATTTTGCATTTCGGTTCAAAACATGGTGTTTTGGGGAACATACATTAGGCAATTTTAGGGGCCCTGGGCCGGGCCCATCTGGTCTGAAGGTAAATCCGGCCAATAAGTTTGAAATAACTCAATGGTAAATACTAAATCGGCCAATATTGTGTCGATATTGACAATTTTCGGTTGGGGCATGCAATACAAGAAACATGTCGTACACAGCCTTCTTGACCACCTTTTTCAATTTTTTTTTTTTGGGTTGGCCCTTTTATTGTTTTATTTTTATTAGTCAATTTACTACTCCTATTGGTGCTTTTGTGCAATTAGCATTTCAAAAGCTTTTAGTATTTCTTTGTCTTCAAGAAGTCAAAAACGATCCTGGGATCTACGAGTATATTGATAATAATCGTATGGAACTACATATCGTATGGATTCCCTCTCTCTTTCTCTCCTCCTGCCTCTTTCCCCCCTCTCTCTCTCTCCATCCTTTTTCTTTTTTCCCTGCATGTACTGGGGGGGGGGGCAGGGCCCAAATAGACAATTTTTGCCAGGCTTATTGATAATAATCATATGGTATTGAATGTTGTATGGATTCCCCATTTCTTTTCCCCCCTCCTCTCCTCTCTCTCTCCTATCTTTTTCCTCTCTCTCTCCCTCCTTTTTCCTCTTTTTTCCTTGCACTAGGGGGCGGGGCCCAAATAGGCAATTTTTGCCAGGGCTACGCCACTGCCACAGAAGTTCACAAGATGCATGCAATGTAGAAAAATTTTCAACAAAAAGAAAGCCATGATTTTTCTTTTTAATACACCCTGGGTACTTTTTTGTTTCAATTTAAATATATGGAAAAATTACATGTTGAAGCAGGCAATCACATGCATATGAGGGACAAAAATCCTCTATGCATAAATGAGCTAAAAATCAAATGGCATACACTGTACACACGGGGATAGGGTGAGACATCACCAATCTGCCAAAAAGTAAAATGGATGTTTCTGGACAAATTATGGCCAATTTCCTCACTATATAAATATATTTATTGTTTTTATGATGCCAAGAAGTTCACTTCTAGTGAGTGATAGGGGTTAAAGCCATAATGTATGATTTCTGTAAAATTTTATTATTCTTTGCCAAAATTAATTCATATATTAGTAACAATTGTCAAGGAGGTTTTCTTATAATTTTAAAGCAGAAATAATGAGAGAAATCTACTTAGAGGCTTAACTGTGGAGCTTGGAGAAGACATCCGGGATCCCGGTTTTATTATAAAAACTCACAAGCAAATCACAAGTGGCTTTAAGGTTCACTTTTGACATTCAAGTTATAACTTGTTTTTTTTTGAAAAAGGTCCACATTTGGAAGCCCCTGGTTATTTGCCAGTGTTCACAGTACATTGGCTTCTTCTTCCCACTTCCATCGAAGATTTAAGATACACAGATATGGGTTCACCAGGTTAATGATATGGGCATGAATGATGTATGTGGGGATCAATAGCATGATGCACCTCACTTGGGGCTGTAGATTTGGATTGTGTTCCAATTAGCAAGCACCAGTGAGCCATCAGATGTCATGGACAAATCATAGGGATAGTACAATCCTTTGGCTATGCATTGTAGGAATGTACCTGTGGGGCTGTATGCATGAATGTGACCTGTCTTATCTCTACTGGATACTTTCATTGCAACATATATGTTATCCTCATCATCACACACTATCCCACCTGGCCATACTGCCCTACCTGTCACATCCTCATCTATCTTGGGTGTGAAGCTGAACACCTCATTACCTGAGTAATCTATTGCTACTACCTTACTGTATACTGAATCTGATGGATAGGAAGGAACCAGGATTTGATTCTTACTATTGACAACCATACTTGGATCATAACCAATTGAGCATTTGATCTTCTTGACCACCCTACCATCAGGATATGTATGGCTTGTTATGATATCCCTTGCATCACCAACCAATACATTATCTTCCCTATCTATTGCAATACACCGTAGGTTAGCATGTGTGTTTTCATCTTCACTTTGGGTTAAGGTGTTGAAGCAGTGAAGATACTTGCCTTGCTTATCAAACACGTGTATGAATTTGGATTCATCCCCTACTACTAAGATGTCTCCTTGTGGTGATACACAAATATCAATAACACGTATCGGTTGGTTAGTGTCTTGATCTGTTGGTGTAAATGACATCTTGTACTTGCCATTACTATCATGAATTTCAATATTCTTGCTCCAGTAGCCACAGGTTACTAGATCTCCATTATGAGGACTGCATGCAATACGTTGAGCACCATGAAGGGGTTTGATTTCTCTCTCCAGTGACCAGGTGTACAAGGCTATGTAAGATATAAATGGTATACATAATAGTGTAGGTGTCATTCAAATATGATAATTGCATATTTCATTGGGAAACAACAGTTACAATCTTATTTCGTCACCATTCTTTGGATATGAATAAATGACAATGGCAATACATGTGGCAATGGAGGGATTGTTTTAATCAACATTTCAAAGATTTGATTGAAATATGCAAAAGAAACATTTATTCATGTTCACCATTACTTTAAAATGAATAACTGACAATGAAACATAATTTGTCGATGGATTGGGTAGTATTAAAGGCAGTTGGTGTTAACATGGAAAATAAAGCACCAATTTGGCTTATTCACATAAAAAGCTGCTTCTTCAACATTTACATGATAAAGTTATCAATAAAACTGTTATTACCCCATCTTGTTTGATTAAGAATAATAATGTCCTAAGTTTGCTAGCCCCCCCACACACACACCAAAATTTACCGAGCCTTTTAAGGGGTATAGTCCATACAAGATTTTGTCACAAGAAAATTCTCAAAATAAACTTTTGATATTAATCCGCGATGTTATAAGGCCCGCCGATTACGAGCTGATCAAAGTATAGGTTACAATTAAATAGTTTGACTCAATACAAAGTTCTGTCGTTTCTCGTTGTTTTGCATAGCAAAAATACTTAGTAGGCCTACCTATGACAATTTTAATGACTGGTATCCTTCACTCTTATGCAATTTACAAATAATGTTAATTTTTTACACCTTCACTGCAGCTATGGGATCACTGAATAGGCCTTTAATTATGGACTTAAATATTAGTGGTGGACCCCGTTACATATCATATTTAGAATAATATTACTCAAATATCCCATTTTAGGCATGTAACTGGGTTATGAAGTCATTTGCATGCGAAGTAAGTCAGATGTGACCTTTTATACAAACATTGCCTTCATGTGATATTTATGTTTTACCTTAATATACTAATGAAATAATTTCATTGTAATCAGTAAAATAAGAAAATACTTTATGATAAATATGTTATATGATACTACATGTAGTTAATAAGATTTTTAAAAGGTCGTTTGATATCACCCTTTTATAAAATATTTTTCTTAGGCCTATTGTGCCCATTACTCAAATATCCCATTTTAGGCATGTAACTGGGTTATGAAGTCATTTGCATGCGAAGTAAGTCAGATGTGACCTTTTATACAAACATTGCCTTCATGTGATATTTATGTTTTACCTTAATATACTAATGAAATAATTTCATTGTAATCAGTAAAATAAGAAAATACTTTATGATAAATATGTTATATGATACTACATGTAGTTAATAAGATTTTTAAAAAGGTCGTTTGATATCACCCCTTTTATAAAATATTTTTCTTAGGCCTATTGTGCCCTTTTAAATGGACAGTAAGCCTATGCATAAGAAAAAAATATAGACCTAGCTTTATTTATATAATATTATAGACCTATATAGCCTATATTATTTTTTACGTATTGATTTCCTCTTGCCCAACCTTTACCAAGATTGTATTACATTACATTACATTACATTACATTACATTACATTACATTACATTACATTACATTACATTACATTACGAAGTTACACTTTATCGCCTTTCGTTACCAGTATATTTTGACATCTTATTATTTATTATAACATGGATGCAGGGACGTATAGCTGAGGGGTATGGGAGCACTCGCCCATGGCAGAGATGCCAACTCTCCCTATTTTAGAGGGAGGCTCCCTATTCTTGTAAACATCTTTGTCCATTTTGACACCCAAATTTGGCAACCTCCCTATTTCTGGCAAGTTTTGTGCCATTGAAGTTACATGCAATTTTGAAAACATCCCTATTTTTGTGTGAATCCTCCCTATTTTCTGGATGTTAAATGTTGGCATCTCTGCCATGGTGCCGTGTTGGAGGTGGTATGGAATATAATTTACATATACATTGATTCGGCTCTGTCATGTCCGTGCGCATTTAAACAAAAAATTAGTCACTATTAAAGACAGTTATAATGTTAAAATTCACATTGATTATGTCCAAATTAGTAATATTTGTGCTACAACAGCTTTTTATCCAGTTTAGTCATTATAGAGTCGTGAGACTGATTAGCTATTTTTGAGATGAAAATTTGACACCAAAAAAAAAAGGAAAACAACAATATTGACAAAGTTAAAGCCCTATTCAAACACATGTATAGCTATAATTTTACTGAAGTATAGAAATTACAGATTCAAGTTTTACTAAAATGTCTTATTTTGTGCTCAATACACTATATGCTATGTTAGCACATCTATCACACTAACAAAAGGTATCAAAATCTGAATTTTGATGATTTTTATATGATCCTCCGGATGAGCAAATTACTGAATAGGGGTGACACATGAAATATGTATTTTATAGTATAGAATACCTTGCACTATTGATCCAATAGTAGGTCGTTGTTTGGGATCATAATTCCAGCACTGCTGCATGATATCTGCAAGCTCTGTTGGGCAAGTTGCTGGTACTGAAGGCTTCAATCTACCACTGCCCACTTCAAAGACGACAGTTTGCCACTCTGTCCCTTCAAAAGGCTCCTTTCTTGTACAGATCTCCAAACCGAGCATCCCATATGCGTAGATATCAGCTGGCTTTGAGTATACTGCTCTTCCGTGTTCATTCCCTCTGTGAATTTCTGGTGCCATATACCGATTGGTTCCTTTTTGGCTAGATGTTGTTTGGG
The DNA here is from genome assembly GCF_039555335.1 of Amphiura filiformis. Lineage (NCBI taxonomy): Eukaryota > Metazoa > Echinodermata > Ophiuroidea > Amphilepidida > Amphiuridae > Amphiura > Amphiura filiformis. The sequence continues at coordinate 65,876,358 of NC_092629.1, forward strand.
AGTGATCTATTTTGCGAGCAAGTCCAAAATCAGCAATCTTTAATAGATTGTCCTCAAAGAGAATACAATTAGACCCCTTAATGTCCCTGTGCAGAAAGTCATGTCTGTGGAGGTACTGGATGGCTAGCGCTGATTCTTTGATCCATTTTCTCTTCAGCTCATTAGTCAGAGGTTTGGAAGAATCAGATAGATAATCATGCAGTGAACCATTTGGGGCATACTCCATCAAAATAACATGAATTGGCCCTGCTTCTGAAAACCCAATCAACTTGACAATATTTTTGTGGTGAAGTTGACTCATGACTTCAATTTCCCTTTCTTCTAGCTTGAAAACAGTTTTGGCAGCAGCTTGTTTGTATCCATTAAACTGATTACTTAAAAACCCACTGAAAGTTACACGGTGGACTGATCCGAATGCCCCTTCCCCAAGTTTCTCATGGAATTTTATATTTTTGAATCCAATTGTGTCTATTGGAAAGGCAGTGGCCATGGTCTGATCTGAAAGAAAAGCAATAGCAGATTTTTTATAATCAAAGAGCACAGACAAATTGTTGTTTCTAGAATATGAATAAGATAGAATTTGTAAAGAAAACAGGTGGACCTGGAGCAAATTGTTTTGATAATGTTTAAACGTGTAAACATTAAAGTTGTATGTGAAGGGAATTTTTGTGTTGAAACAATGATGAAAAATTAAGGGCTGGGGTATGAACGTTTGGACAGTATTTATTGTGGGACATTAGAACACATCAGACATATCGAATTGCATTATGAATACGACGAATGTCATTCTGATATCAAATAATTTTGATTTTTTGAAATTCGCAATTTAATACACATTTTATGACAAATCATTAAAATTGATATTTTTGATATTTAACAGTACTTGAAGTAAACTATATAAATCTGATGATTTATACTTAAAGTGTATGTAGGTGGGATGAAAAGCCGACGATCAATTGAAAATTTTGACCTTTCGTATTGAAGATATGGATTTGTTTTCCCAAAACACCAAAAAATTAGGTCTTTTTGGGATAAAATCCATATCTTCAAAATGAAAGGTCAAAATTTTCAATTGACCATCGGCTTTTCCTCCCTGCTACATACACTTTAAGAATATGTCATTAGATTTATATAATTTACTTCGAGGACTGTTATATATCAAAAATTTGAAAAATATCAATTTTTATAATTTGTCATAAAATTTGTATTATATTGTGATTTTCAAAAATGAAAATTATTTGATATCAGAAAGACATGCTTCGTATTCAGAATGCAATTCGATAGGTCTGAGGTGCTCTCATGTCCCACAAAAAATACTGTCGAAACGCAATAAACGCTCATTTTAGATCCCTTAACAGGTTGTTTAATTTTTTAGGAATGAAATTAAACGTTGTTAAATTGTTACAAGTCAGTCGCTCTGACGGTTACAGCATTCACCTTGAGTACTCTTTCATGTGTAGTTTCACTTGGGCTTACCGAGTTAAAGAGACTGCCATAGTCAAAGGTCACCATGGTGAGGTCGGGACACGCTATTAGTATTACATGTACTACCCCCACTGGGTTTAACTTGCAGCTAGCATAGCAGTATGAGACTGTGAGTGAACCTGATAGATAGTGAGGGTCTAGTCTCCTTCACTATTTATACCATCGGACTACAAACTATCTTTGCATAAATTGTACACCCGTGCACTAGTAAAAATTCGCTTTAAAAGGGAAAGCCAGCCTCAATGTAGAAGAGGTCTTGTAATTAGTTACGGTCACCGTAACAGGCATTTTTAGGATCACGCTTACACCCAATTTACATGACAGTCCTCCAAACCATCAATAATGAGAACATGCACACTTAGGGACGCACCATTAGATACCAAGGGGGGGGGGCTGGGTAGTTTTTTGAAAAAAAAAATTTTGTCGTGCCATCTGAGCAAAAAAAAAATTTGCTCCACTTCAGACTAAAAAAAAAAAAAATTTGATCCACCTCGGACCAGAAAAAAAAAGATTTGATGTCAACGGTGAAAAAAAATTTGTCACAGAATAGTGAAGAAAAATTAACCTCATATAGCTTTTATATTGCCAAATTTTGTCTATTTTTTGTTCTATTTTTTCATCAAGAATATATTTAAGCTTCAAACTGGTACGTATTTTGTCCACATTTGTTTATGAAAAGTTATGTGAGCCGGTCTGTGAGTGAAAACCATATTTCACCAGTTAAGCTTTAATATGCCAAAATATTTCGCGCCAGAAGAGGTTCATTATACTTCAAGAAAATTTTACACATAAAAATAATGTTTTTTTTGTGGCACTCGAAATTTAGTTGCTACAAAACGTAAAAATGATTAAAAATATGGACAAATTTTTACAACTCGACAAACAAATTGTTGAAAATTATAGGACTTTACGATTGCAAAAAAAAAAAAAATTTGCCTCTCCGAGGTGTTAAAAAAAAAAATTTTGCTTCATCCAGGGGCTAAAAAAAAAAAAATTTGCTTCACCAAGGTGCTAAAAAAAAACCATTTGTCACGACCCCAACTACCCAGCCCCCCCCTTGATATCAAATGGTGCGTCCCTTAAACAGCATTGTTTCGTCTTTTTGTCTTTTCTGCTTTTTACCTATGCCTATTACCAATATTAAGAAATACATTGCAGTTTTTAGTTTATTCGCTATATAAACTCACCTTACATGGACATTTTATATTTTATATTAATTCACAATGTATAGTTTACTATATATATATTAGATAGTGTCAAGCACATAAAGGACTGTATACTCACTACCATGACTACAAATACAATCTTCACTTTTAGACTGTATTTTTCTGATTGAGTTGATTGTTAGTCCGAAACTCCTGCGAAGCTATGGACATGGCATCTTACCTACTCCGTTTAATAATAATCTACATTGTGTGTTTTCTCTTCAATCATTTTCATCATGTTGAATGTAATTTTATGAAGTGTCATTTTATTTATAATTAATAAATTAAGACAATAATTTGTTTATTTTCTATAAGTGCATGTCAAATGGGCACATTGTTCAATACTATAGGCCTAGATTTATAAATTATGCCCATATTATAGCTATGACCTAAAAACTTTTATCCATAAAACGATACAGGATAGCATAGATAATTACTTGAACAATACTTGTAATTGTATATTCTAATTTCAAAACAATAACATCAACTGACCGCAGGTAATTGCGCAACTTGCAGAATATTAAAGGAGTATTAGCGATATGTTTGCAGAATGATTTCTTCAATTTATCATCAATTACACGTACATCATTATATTTTATGTCCCAAATATAATTTCAGACCATTTCTTGTCATCAAATACTATCAAAGAATAGAATATATCAAAAGCATTACTCATACTTCACATGGAATCAATACTGTCCCGGTCCATCCCTTTTAAAGGGATTTTTATTTAAGACTGACCGAGTTTGAATGATTATGGTCAGCCTGGTCACTGACCTCTGTAGATGCCAGTGATCCTAGTACGTCATCTGCTTCAGACTACCTTCACCAGCACCCCAGTGGTCCATACTGCGCTACTACGTGTTATGTTCCGTAACCCTAATTAAGTGTTGACAAATGAGGGCAACAGTAATTTTTGTTCTGCACATATAAAATCCGAGTTTTTGTCAGTTTTGATTTCAAAACGCATGGTTGTTTTTCAATACGCACCCTTACGACTATCATGTTCTTTCAACACATATATTCAAGTGCAAGCCTTACAACTTTAGAAACCAAAAATGACAGGAGGTATTCATCATTTTCTACACCGGTATCCAAAGATATATTGTCTGAATATCAAATTGTGCATAGCAGATACACGTGTATTGATTTAGTATCCCTGCTTGTATAATTTACCAGGGGTTGTCGCTGGGTGATGACTGATGATATGTTATACATCGAATACTACGTCGAATGCTTTGAGTCTTTAGCGGACCTGACATTGATGTAACTTGGTGGGTGTGGCAAGGCTAGAAGTTCTTGACCTGATTCGAACTGGGAAAACTTGAATTAGAACTTGGTAGTTAGCAGTGACGGCGCTGGGGAGCAAGGGGAATTTTCCCCAAAATATTTTCTTGCCCCCCCCGTTTTGCGGCAAACCCCCAAAATTACGTAAATTTTCACTTTTTGCGGCAATTTTGCGCAAAATTGGTCCATTTGCCCCCCGAAATTCATTTTCCCCATCCCCCCAAAAAAAAATCCTGGTGCCGCCATTGGTTAGGTTGTGGTCCAGTATGTCAACGTCAAACAAAATATTTCCGGTTTTCCTGTGGCACTATAAAGTACGTATTGTAATGGACGTTACGTAGCAACTAGCAAATGAGAAAAGATGTAACTTACAACAGTCAGTCTATCATAAAAGATCGAACACGGTGTTTACTTTCACATGCAGAACTAATATACCAATTAGCCACAAGCGGGATCCTTTAACGTTGAAATGGTGCAAAATGTCACACAGCAAAGAGTGGCAAAAATGTACCTGTTCAAAAATATAATTATGACTCACGCCAATTGTGTAATTATCTAGCGCAGATCACGAGATTTGTTAGATTGTGCAGTGCATTGTGACAGGACCAACGTAGGCAAAGAAAAGTATTGTACACATCAATGCATTGGTAAATGAAGTATGCAAATTTTCTTATGCATAATGTGTTACATAGAAATTATCAAGTTTAATGTCAGAAATTGTGCAGCGAACCTCGAATGGAAAATTACAACAAATCATCGTGCGCTCTTTGGCCCAGTTCATACTTTTTATTTATTCGAAAAAAAAACCCTTTGAACCATAAAATGCAATGCTCAGTTCCGACTTATTTTGTAAAAACAGCTCACACTGATATTTACAGCAGAAATTCGACGTCAAATATAACTGATTTTTCGTCAACAAACATTCGTTTGAAGATAAAATTGAATTGAATCAGATTGAATAACATATTTTGTTGAACGAATATTAAATACGAGTATTATGGAGTATGAATAGGCCTTTAGTATTGCTTCCTTATAGAATATATTAGAATATGCCAAAGTCGATATTTGGTCTTTTTTTAATTTGCTTATTTACTTTATTTTGCGTGATATCAGCATTATTTTTGTCTGATCTATGATCTTTGTCTGGTAATATTACAGTCAAGTATTAACCACTGCTTCGCGTACATCGTTATATGCAATTCATTCAATCTGGGTCTATATCATGATATCACTCCCGGATACCACTGCCTGCTTTACGAAATTACGTATGCACCGCTATAGCGCTCCCAATTAAAGTACATCATTGATTTCCCCACGTTTGTACTACCGGTAATGTATTAAGAGAGGGGTACTGTTACTGTTAAAGCCTTAATGTACGATTTCCGTCAAATTTTAATATTTCGCATGGGTTTTACTTACTCACTCTCTCTGGTAGACCGTGGGGTGATGTAATGACTTTGGCGCATGACTGGGGCATACTATTATGTGAATTTATACGAGGGTGAGTTGGGACTTTTTGCCATGCGCAGTAACAAAAACTGAATAATTTTCGCCTATTATGAGCCAAACAAACTTTAATTTGAAGCAAAAACATGGTAGCCCAAAACTAACATTTGGGAAGCCCTGACGTAGGGACTTTGTTGTAAGTTTAGCAAATTTAATTTTTATTATCTTTATTTTCTTGTTTATTTTTTTCTTCTTGTTTTAACAGGCTCTGCCACCCAAAAGTTACTCCAGTCTCACAGATGAAATGAAGAACATTGTCAGTCAAAATGTGGAGTTTGTGGTCGGCTTTGAAGAAAAACTTTATACTGCCAAGGAAAAGAAATGAACTTGGAGGTGGTTTCCCTAAAGAACTAAAGTCGGAGATGTTTCAAAATAGCTGATATTCTGAGTATTTCTTTTGTCCATGAAGACAGTGAGTGAATATCATCACGATGACTTAGAATTTGGAGTCAGCAACTATAGACTGCTCAGCCACGTCACATGTGTGAGATGTTGTTTTTTACACAAAAATACAGTTCTTCACGATCAACTCGATTAAGAAATTTATATGTGTATTTTTCAAAGACAACCACTATGTTTTGATGTGATAGGTCATATTATACAAATATTGACTGCTATGAGGGGCATGGTTAAGATTATAGGCCTACATAAGGTGATCTCAAAACCATGCTATGACCCGAGGCGCAGCCGAGGGTCATAGCATGGTTTTGAGATCACCGCGGGCCTATAATCCTAACCATGTCCCAATAAAGCAGTCTATATTTGTTTTATATACCGAATGGATATGTGGATGTTGCGATTGCGCAGTTTGATCGGGGCGCACATGACCGGTCCATAGTTCATTTTGATGACATGAATCTATGAGGTATATAATAAGATATATAGGTTTGTGTGTTGTATTAATGGAAATGTGTGAAACACTATATAATGTAATGATGTTCATACGTAGCGGTAAACGTAAATAGGAAGTAATTTAAGACTTCTACGCTAGAAGGGACTTTGATCAATGAGGTTCCAATAAAACACATTGTATAGTACGAAGCAATTTAAGATTTCTACGCTACTCAAATTTCACTCACCGGAGCGCTTTCACCGGGTCAACCGGCGTCTTCAGCGGATGTTATTGCTTTGCAGATTTGTTGTTGCTACATGTAGTGATTTTATTGGAACACCTCCGATGACGTCACACATGTTAATGACGTCAAACTGGAAGATGTGGTGCCGCCCCTTGGTTCCGGGGGGAGGGGGGTCAGGAGATTGTCCCAAACAGGACCAATGTCTAACCCTTTGTCACGGTTCAGTCTGGGTCTTTTAGTTCTGATATGGGTGGCTTCAAGACCCTACGAGTGAAGTCCTTAGACTCCCTCTCTAACACTGTTATGTTTTCCCAGTCAATCTGGTGCCCTTTGCTGAGTTTGCTCCTGTCAATATGCTTCTTGATTGACCCAGATAACATCCGCTGATGACGCCGGTTGACTCGGTGAAAGCGCTCCGGTGAGTGAAATTTGAGTAGCGTAGAAATCTTAAATTGCTTCGTACTATACAATGTGTTTTATTGGAACACAAACAAATTTATTTTCCGTAAACCCAACTGACACTTGGGCCAAAAAAACATTGTTTGGTTGCGTTCGACGGACCGACCCTTTGTCCAGAATTTTTTTCATTCAGAAATTTTGCCATCTTGAAAAACGTTTCATTTCTAAACTGTTTTGAAACATAAAGGAAGTAATACAGTAAGGCACCAGAAACAAATTTGTTTGATCTTTGGGTCGACCGCCGATGCTGCTTCGATGCTTTTTATTAATGAAATAACAACTAAATTATCAGAATTAATGCTAAATTTATACTTTTCAATATCAGTACAGGCAAATATTTGTATGTTATCACAATTAATAATGGTAAATTACCGTAATTCTCGCTATTCACAATAAGGGCGCCGCCAGCGGTTTGCGATGTAATCGTGATGTATCATGGGAAAAGGTCGACATCCAAGTCCGCGCAATACGAATATTACCATGCTATTACATAGGAACACGTGACAATATTTTTTAGTTTGTCAAAATAAAGGTGTTACACGCGAATCGATACTCAATAATACTTAATAATGTGATTTGAAATGTGCACAATAAATTTTTTCTCTATCGATTGGCGTGTAATACATCACGATTACATGGCAAACCGCTGGCGGCGCCCTTATTGTGAATAGCGAGAATTGATTTCATAAATTATAAAGATTGACCAAGCATCGATGGTCGATCAAAAGATCGAACTAATTTGTTTCTATCGCCTAATAAAACATCCCAGTTCAGTCTTTATTTATAAGCTAGTAATTAAGTCCATACATGTTTTGGATACATGTATGACCTTTAAAAATAATCAGACCGCGACCGATCATGTCTTCCATAGCAGGGTCAAAGGACAACCAAACAACCTTTTTCGGCCTTTAATCTTGAATCGGGAAAACATATTTATTGCAAATATACCGATTCTCATTTTTTCGAAATGCAGAAAATTATGTTATTTTTCAGAATTTTGACATCCTGAATTATATAAACACAAAGGTTAGTGTATTCACACCTGCACACATGAATGAAGTCATACAGTAGAAAATTCTCACTTTATTAGGCTTTTATTGAGCTAATTATGCAGGTTGACAATGAATTGTTTTATGTTTTATTGCTTCAATTAATATATACAATTGTATTTGTATCTCCTATATAACAATAATTAGGAATCCAGGTATGATAATGTAAACTTTCAGAATTTAAAATAAAATAATGCATTGCATTGAGAATATATGCATTTTAAATCATTCTTAATCATGATGGAATACTCAGCATGCCTGTAGCTCCATGATAAACACATCTGTGTTCTGTTCAGAATATTGCATGCATTTGCCTTAGATTATGGAAAATTTTGCAGTATTTTGAGTGAAAATTGGCTTAGCTTCCCTTAAAATAAACATTTTTCTAGTCCTGTACGCTACATGGACACAACATGTAAATTCCAGCTTGGCAAAGAATTACTTAAAATACCTATAGTGTTGATTTACTAATCTTAATTACATGATCCAGATAATGATTATCCAGATAATCCACTCGTGCCAAATCAAAAAAAGTGCGAAATCGAGACATAATGGGCTATTCCATTTTAAATCCACACTACCCCTGTGGAAGATTCTGGAATTATCTTCCATAGGGAGATGAATTTCAAATGGAATGAACACATTAGGCAGCTCCATTTGAATTTCATACACCCTCTGGAAAATATTTGAACTTTATCTTCTTCCAAAGGAGAATGAGTTACATAGAGCTGCCTAATGTGTTCATTCCATTTGAAATTCATACTTCCCCTGTGGAAGATATTTCCAAAATCTTCCACAGGGGTAGTGTATATTTTAAATGGAATAGCCTAATTAGTGGTAATAAAGAGCCAACATAAAATACGTGGAATTCGTCAGCTTCATTCCACAGTGGCGTAAGGTGGGGCACCGCGAATAAACAGCTTTTCGAGAAAATCGGGTTTGAAGAAATGTCAATAGAAAACGGAGTTGTGTGAATCAGACATTCGTTATATATATTTGTACTTGAATGATGTGAAATTTCTGTAGTACGACAAATAGATTTTATTTTTATATAACTAAATATAGACATAGTATTACTGGCAAATTGAAAACAATAAGTACGTCAGTATGGAAAACACTCAAAACCCAATACCCTAAGTGTACGCAACCTCGGTTGCTGTGTAATCCATATGGCGTTACTTTACGTCGGCTTCGTTCCAGTGGCGTACGGTGACCTTATGCTACTAATGGAATGAAGTAACTTGATACGCCAGTGTGACGTTCAATGTTTTTTGTTTTGCCGATATTATCTCAGACCATATGCCAAATATAATTAATCAGTTATTAATTAATTAGCTAATTTTGGCTGTTGAGACTTGGCAAAATGAAGGGGAACATCATTAAAAACATATGTGCCAATTAAAAAAAAAATACCAAAAACCACTTTACGCCTCTATGGAATGAAGCCGAAGAATATCACCTTGCGATAAAGAATGTTAGGCCATTGGTTTTAAACTATACACTTGCAAAAGGTGCATGGTGACATTGTATATTTCCAAATCGTGTTCTGCTAATTTCAGAGTGGCGAGTTTAAAACACATGGCCCGATGTAGAAGTCCACAACTTACAACATGCTCCAATTTCAGCAAAGCTAGTATCGAATTATTTATCAATTACATTCTAGATAGAATAAACTATTCCTATGATTAACATGACAAATAATTTGAGACCGTTCGAATAGCAAGCATACGAGTGGTGGAGTTAGAGTTGGGTGTCATAATGGCATAAGGAAAAACTGAGCTAGATTGATATTAAAAAGGGTATTGCAATTTCAGGATAGTTACAGAAGTCACAGGTTGGTCAGTTACCATAGCATCTGCGTTTCTTACCATTTTTAGTTGATTTTGATGGCACTCATTACATTATAAATGCCCAAAATGGGTATAAATAGTTGCCATGGTAACTGTCGTACAACTACCCTCAAATTGAAGTACCAGTTGATACGAATAATATAAATTTAAAGTTTTATGATAAAAAAAATGCCTATGTAGGAAAAAAATGGCAAAACTGCCAAAGACGTTCTTTTTATGCTGACCTTTGAAAATCACAAAAACTGCTTCAACCCAAATATCTCGGCTCATGTCACCATGCAGAAATAGATGACAGCCAGGTGAAATAATATGGAAGCTTTGCCTACAAATGTTGCACGAAAATCTGAACTAAAGCAGATAGACAGATGTGTGATTAGTATGATTAGTGAAAATACCTTTTTATAATAAAACATTTTCAGTCTCTCAAGATTGAAAAAAGTTTTTGTAGAAAGTTGTAAGCCCGAACCTATTATATACATAATATTATCAATATAGCTATCAATCAATATATAAAAAGAAATGAAATTGTCAAAACTTACAATCGAGTTGATGTATTGTTATTCTTATTCTAGCACACAGAAAAGGATCGTATACGTGATGAAGATAACGTGTCCCCTTGTCTCTGTTTATGGTGTTCGGAGCTCTCTTCCTAATCAAGATTGATTCTCTAATACGATGAACTCCCGAATTTCATTCCTTCTCAAGGACTTGGGAATCTTTCCAACTGATAACTTGAGTAACATGATTATAATACAAACACAATGACAAGAAACAATTTGATAACACGATTCTGTTGAACGGCATGGTACGCAATCCATGATTTGGATTATGTACTGACCCGTTGTTTTCGTGTTTGGAAAGAAAAGATGTTTCTTTTATACTTTGGGCTACTCTGTCTTGTTTCAAAGCGACGCCCACATTATCTTAGTCACATATACAATCCTCTTCTGGACGCTAGTGTGGTCTCTGTTGGTGACAGAAGTTCGATAGACAAACATTGCTCTGAAGATGGACATCGTCCAACTGCCAGGTCAGTAAATAATTTTTGGTTTTGACCAGTACCTAGGGAAGGCAAGGGATGGCACATGCCATGGTGCCCTGGGTGTCGTCTTAGGGGAGCAGCAACTCAAACAATCAAACTCCCTCTAGATCGATTCCGTGGCCTGTGAAAGTCAAGTATTTATGCAAATTTTTACACAGGAATGTGGTGGAGGGCACCAATCTGTATCCTTTATGGTGCTACAATCCCCAGTTACACCACTGGTTTTGACAAGATGAAATGTATAGTAATGGTTCATTTTCTACCAGCCTAATTAACCTTTTCAAGAATATTATGAAATTTGGTAACAAAGACAGTGGCGTAGGTAGGGGTTTTGGGGCCCAGGGCTAAGCCTAGAATACATAATGGTGCCCACATTCTTGAAACAATTGTACTGTTGAGCGTGAGAAAATTTGCACAAATAGGGTCTACCACTAATTAATTTTGGTTATAATGAACATGTAGGCCTTGTTGAATATCGGTCCTAAATTGATCTTTCAAATGCACATTTGCACTTAAATACGCGCAAAGCGCACGAAATGTTGACTTTCAACGCTTGGAGGGGGCACAGAATCGATGCGGAATTGGTCAATTCGGTATACCCCCTAAGGTGTCGCCATTCCACTGAACAAAGAAGTCAAGTCAACCCTGAGGGAGCTTTGCATCATAACTCAAGTGCATTTTTAATCATGGGGAAAATTACTGCAAACTTAAAACCCACAATATGCATGCAATGTAGGCAAATTTTCAACTAAAAGAAAGGCATTTAATGATTTTTCTGCTTAATACACCCTGGGTACTTTTTTGTTTCAATTTAAATATTTGGAAAAATTACTGGAAATACATGTTGAAGTGTGCAATCACATGCATATGAGCTATAATATATTAATCTTATTTCCAACTTTAATCACTGTTCATATTGGGGGAGGAGATACATCACTAATCTACCAAAAGTCCAAAATGCAATAAAAATGTGCTGAAAATTCCAATATTTCTGGACAAATTCACTTAATTATGGTCCGCTTTCCTCACTATATATTTGCTTGTTGTGTGTGTGTGATTTAAGACCCCTACTGAGTAATCGGGGTTAAAAAGCCATAATGTATGATTTATGTCAAATTTTATTTATAAGTTTTAATTTTGTTATTCTTTGCAAAAACTTATTACATAATAACAATGGTCAAGGAAGTTTTCTGATAAGTTTAAGCAGAATGAAAGAGGCATAACTGTGGAACTTTAGTGGTGAATCGGAGAATACAACTGGGATCCCCGGTTTTATTAAACAAACTATAAAAATTTTACTGTAATTAAAGCACTTTGGGCTTAGTCTTTCTCATGGTATTTTTGTACACCATCGGGCATTACAATCATGTAAAAAGTAGAAATTCTAGAAAAATTGAGGGCACACCACTGTGGAGCAAATCACACATTATGGCTCTAAGGTTCACTTTTGAAATGCAAGGTATTACTTGTTTTTTCTGAAATATGTCCACATTTTGGACCCCCTGGTTATTTGCCAGTGTTTACAGTGCATTGGCTTCTTCTTCCCACTTCCATTGGAGATTTAAAATACACAGATATGGGTTCACCAGGTTAATGATATGGGCATGAATGATGTATGTGGTGATCAATGGCACGATGCACTTCACTTGGGGCTGTAGATTTGGAATGTGTTTGCACTAGCAAGCACCAGTGAGCCATCAGCTGGCATGGACAAATCACGGGGATTGTACAATCCCTTGACTATGCATTTTATGAATATACCTGTGGGACTGTATGCATGAATGTGACCTGTGTACTCTGCACCTGATACCTTCATTGCAACATATATGTTATCCTCATCATCACACACTATCCCACCTGGCCATACTCCCCTACCTGTCACATCCTCATCTATCTTGGGTGTGAAGCTGAGCACCTCATTACCTGTGTAATCTAATGCTACTACCCTACTGTATACTGAACCTGATAGACGGGAATGAATCAGGATTTGATTCTTACTATTTACAACCATACTTGGATCATAACCAATTGAGCATTTGATCTTCTTGACCACCTTACCATCAGGATATGTATGAATTGTTATGATATCCCTTGCCATATCACCCACCAATACATTCCCTTCCATATCTATGGCAATACACCGCAATACACCCCATGCGTTTTCATCTTCACCTTGGGTTAAGGTGTTGAAGCAGTGAAGATACTTGCCTTGCTTATCAAACACATGTATGAATGTGGTGATACACAAATATCAATAACGCGTATTGGTTGGTTTAGAGTCTTGTTCCGTTGGTGTAAATGGCATCTTGTACTTGCCATCACTATCATGAATGTAAATCTTGTTGCTCCTGTAGTCCCAGGTTACTAGATCTCCATTATGAGGACTGCATGCGATACTGTGAGCATACTGAGGGGCTTTGATTTCTCTCTTCAGTGACCAGGTGTACAAGGCTATGTAAGATATAAATGGTATACATAATAGTGTAGGTGGCATTCCAATATGAGAATTGCATATTTTATTGGGAAACAATAGTTGCAATCTTATTCTTTGGATATGAATAAATGACAATGACAATACATGTGACAATGGAGGGATTGTTTTAATCAACATTTCAAAGATTTGATTGAAACATGCAAAAAGAAACATTTATTCATGTTCACCATTACTTTAAAATGAATAACTGACAATGAAACATAATTTGTCGATGGATTGGGTAGTATTAAAGGCAGTTGGTGTTAACATGGAAAATAAAGCACCAATTTGGCTTATTCACATAAAAAGCTGCTTCTTCAACATTTACATGATAAAGTTATCAATAAAACTGATATTACCCCCATCTTGTTTGATTAAGAATAATAATGTCCTAAGTTTGCTAGCCCCCCCCCACACACACACCAAAATTTACCAGCCTTAAGGGGTATAGTCCATACAAGATTTTGTCACAAGAAAATTCTCAAAATAAAATTTTGATATTAATCCGCGATGTTATAAGGCCCGCCGATTACGAGCTGATGTATAGGTTACAATTAAATAGTTTGACTCAATACAAAGTTCTTCAAAAATTGAAAAGTGGTTAAGCCAACAAACAAAATGAGACATTTTACATGAATCTGTAATTTCAAATTGAATTGAATTTGAACTTTGTTAATACTGCCGTTTCTCGTTGTTTTTGCATAGCAAAAATACTTAGTAGGACTACCTATGACAATTTTAATGACTTATCCTTCACTCTTATGCAATTTACAAATAATGTTAATTTTTTACACCTTCACTACAGCTATGGGATCACTGAATAGGCCTTTAATTATGGACTTAAATATTAGTGGACCCCGTTATATATCATATTTAGAATAATATTACTCAAATATCCCATTTTAGGCATGTAACTGGGTTATGAAGTCATTTGCATGCGAAGTAAGTCAGATGTGACCTTTTATACAAACATTGCCTTCATGTGATATTTATTTTTTACCTTAATATACTATTGAAATAATTTCATTGTAATCAGTAAAATAAGAAACTACTTTATGATAAATATGCTATATGATACTACATGTAGTTAAGATTTTTAAAAAGGTCATTTGATATCACCCCTTTTATAAAATATTTTTCTTAGGCCTATTGTGCCCTTTTTAAATGGACAGTATAAGCCTATGCCTAAGAAAAAAATATATGCCTAGCTTTATTTATATAATATGTGACCGTCCACGGCGAATGAGCCGTAAATTCCTCCCCGGTCAATTTTGTTTTATTTCGTGTTTAAAAATAAACATCATAAACTTAAAATGGTATATCATTTGACTTCAAACGATATCCAGAAGCGGGGTTATGGTTTGTTAAACTTTGCTCCTTCAACAAAATTATAGCTTTTTACGTTTTTACATGTGTCTCTTTTTCCACATTGCTGGCAATATATATCAAACAGTCATAATTGGCGGTCATTTCAAATCATCCCCAAGTCAACGAGGTTTAAGAAAGTTCTCTCATTGTTAATTGTTGGTTATGCATACCTGTACAAAATACAATGCCTGATAACCCACCACTTGAACAGGATTTAGCAAAAGCAAACAAAGACCAGAGCTATTAAAAGTTCTATAGCCGGCCATCTAAGGTAGAAGCTTATTATCCACTTCAACAATAGGATTATTGATTAGTTTTTGACTATCAAAATGAGTCGGATGTCGGGCCAGCTTAAGTTATCGATGAATACGACCTTCGTACACATTTTACACCGTAACACAGAATACAATTTAGGGAATTTACGGCTCGTTTGTGCTGCCGGGTCACATATATAGACCTATAGCCTATATTATTTTTTACGTATTATTGATTTCCTTTTGCCCAACCTTTACCAAAATTGTATCCCGCTAAATCTGTCTCTTCTTACATTTTCTTTTTTAGTTTCTTTTGCTTCACTTGTGATTTTCCGTTTCCATGTTATTTATTTATTTAACCCCGTTCCCATTATTTTCTAAATCTGTTCTTTCTTACATTTCCCTTTTAGCTTCTTTTTTTATTTGCTGCTTGTGATTTCCCATTTCCATGTTTTTTATTTAACTCTGTTCTCATTATTTCAGCTTCTTTTTTTCTTACATTTCCTGATTAGTTTCTTTCCTTCTTTGTTTCGTTCCCGTTTCATTTAGTTACTTTAACCCGTTGGCCTATTACTCGTACCTTTTTTGTCCTCATTTTAATTAAATTTTTCTTTATAGTACCGCTTCATGTTGTTTATACAACACACATCTTTTTCCCGTATTTATTAAGTCCTCTCACAGCATGTCTGCAGACGTGTTCACCCGTTATTCCGTGACCCCTCCATGTACCTTTTTGTCCTTTATTTTTCCTTTATTCCGTATTATCACGTCCACTCGTCTCTGGTTCACAAATCGCGTGGCTCTGCGCCGTTTACGCGCGCATTGGCGTAGTGCGCATTACGCACGAGGCGCCAACGCGCTGCCGGCCAGCTGCAGTGACGCGTAGGCTGGCAACTGATTTTCACAATAAAACCCCCGTTTTTACCCATATTTTACTGTTTTTGAGGCCAATTCTTGACCGTATGAATTTTGCGACATTTGGACTGCCTTTACATTACGAAGTTACACTTTATGATCAAATTAATAGGTAACCAAACATCCTACTTTAAAGGTCCGCCTGCCGTTACCAGTATATTTTGACATCTTATGGTATTATATTAACAGATCGTTGAAGCGACCAGCAGAGTAGATATTTTTATAACTTGGATGCAGGGATACATACAGACGTAGCCCGGGGACGTAGCTGAGGGGTATGGGAGCACTTGCCCATGGCAGAGATGCCAACTCTCCCTATTTTAGAGGGAGGCTCCCTATTTTTGTAAACATTCTTGTCCATTTTGACACCCACATTTGGCAACCTCCCTATTTCTGGCAAGTTTTGTGCCATTGAAGTTACATGCAATTTTGAAAACATCCCTATTTTTGGTGTGAATCCTCCATATTTTCTGGATGTTAAATGTTGGCATCTCTACCATGGTGCCGTGTTGGAGGTGGTATGGAATATAATTTACATATATACATTGATTCGGCATCCACTCGTAAGAGTCATTATTTGCATGGGCTCTGTCATGTCCGTGGGCATTTAAACAAAAATTAGCATGATGCAGTCATGTCTACAGTAGAATTCATCTCGACCTTTGCAGGACTTAACCCCATTAAAAGCTATTAAACCAAGATAACACTCATTGAAACAGCTCAACTGATTAAATAGGATCTTCTCTGGTTGTGCACAAGTGTCTGTTTTCATGTGCGATATCGCAATAAAGCTGGTATTCATAGCTTCAGTTGGGTAACCGATTATAAAGGAAACGAAAGGAAACAATGGTATGTGTACCTTTGTTCACGAAATGAGACAATGGCGTGCTTTTTGTAAACCAGCATTCTTGAAAATGAGCAAGATAATGATTGTTGACTTAACACAGTTTGGAAATAATTTCTTCATATTTTTGGTGTTATCTGTCGTTTACATGTCCTTCCTAAAACACAAAAGTACAACCCTCTCCAAACACCTAAATTAGCTAAAAATTTAGGACATGTTACAAAACTATATTGTCTAGAATTTTAGAAGAGTACTTTTAATATTGGCCGGTTATTTTTTACACAGCGACATTAACTAGGCAATGTACTATTACCTATAACATTAACTAAAACACCAAAGTACGAATATTTCCAAACATCTAAATTAGCTAAAAATTTAGGACATGTTAAAAAACTATATTTTCTAGAACTTTAGAAGAGTACTTTTAATATTGGCCGGTTATTTTTCACACAGCGACGTTAACTAGTCATATCCCCATACTTTTAACGTAGGGCTATTTGTGGAGGTCACGCGTCAATGGGAAAGAGCACTGTGTATTGTGTATAGGAAAACGGACAGTAACTGCAGTATGGTCACTATTAAAGACGGTTATAATGTTAAAATTCACCTTGATTATGTCCAAATTAGTAATACTAGCGGGAGACCCGCGCTTCGCGCGGGTCCCCGCTAGTTGAGTAAACGGGAGCGGTTAGCAAACGGAAGAGGTTAGTAAACATGGTAAACGGTGATGATAATCATGGTGTCTTGGTGTAGATCATCTTATTCATCCAGTATAGTAATGATCATGTTAGCTTGATAATCATAAATATCCAGACCTGTGATAATGTTGTTGCTCACTCAATCCCTTAGATTACTTTTGAAACAGCTCGTGACAGAATGATTTATTTTAACTTTATCCAAACAAACATAAAACAGTAAGGTTAGAAGATATTGCTAGAAAACGTTTCAATTTCGGGTTAGACCTATAGTATATAAAACGTGTAAGGAACATGTTTAAAAGTTGCTGCAAAACATTTTAAGCGATTCCGTGTTGTTAATAGATAGGCCTATATTATTGCCAGGATTTAATTGCGGGGCGGGGCCGCAGAATTTCCTAAATGTGGACTTTCACCCACCCCCTAACATTTAACCTTTTCGGGTATACTGAACAGTTGAACGGCCGTTCTGTCCCTGTTGGCTACATTTTAACATTCCCTCTGAAAAGTGAACTTTTTCAGCAAATCTGTCACCCTATGAACCCCTTTTTCATCAGCATACACGCAATGATCTTCACGATACGAAATGGCTTCAAGGCCTTTACTTTGACCAAATTTCCAATTCTGAGGGGACACAACTCCCTACATGGCGCGTGACACAATGGTGCTTTGTGGCCATTCAAAAAGGTGGCGGCAACCCCCCTTCCCAAATTCCTGGATCCGCCACTGTCAGTCACGTACACACATCTATGCCTACGTAGGCCTACGCGCGGTAAGGCAACATTAAGTGCGTCCATACCATGCGCGGTAATGCGCGTGAAACCATGGTGCCGTGTACGCGCAGGTGCGTGACTCGCCACTTACCGCGCGTGTTGGACACTGCTTGCATTTGACGCGTTTGTGTCATGACCTGACCCATAAGGTTATTGACCTCAACGGCCTAGCAACCGACCATGTTTTTTGTTATTTCCATAGTGATTGCAAAAATGAACGTCAGATGGTTTAATGCAGGCCCGTACGCAGGAATTTTTTGGGGGTGCTGATTTTGAAAAAGTGGACTTTTTTCCAGGGGGGGGTGGGCGATTTTGTGAAAAGTGGACTTTTTCCCAAAAATTTTGACCTTTTTTGACCGAAAAAACATAAAAACCCTGATTTTTTTAAATTTTAGGACTTTTTGTATACTTTTGCAAATTTGGGGAGGTGCGGTCGCACCACCCGCACCACCCCCCCCCCCCGCGTACGGGCCTGGTTTAATGGCAATATGTACCCGATCAGTGTACGAATAAATCAGAGTTGAAAGTCAAAGCATCTCGTAGCCTATTCGCGAACAAGATTTAGCGACTTCCTTTTATTTATATAGATTTGTGCTACCCCAGCAAACACAAAACGTTTTCGACATCATTCGCAAAGGGTTATAAAAGGTTGTCAGAAAACGTTTAAATGTCGGGTTATATAAAGGGTACATTAATGGTATAAAACGTTTTCATAACATTAAATAACATTTGTTGGTAAGTTACTGCACAGCAAACACAAATGTTTTACAGAAAACATTTAAATGTCAGGTTATATAACGGGTATAAAAACGTTTTAATAACATTCCAAAAACATTTTTGAAAACTTATTACAAAACATTCTAAACAGAATGTTATTTGGGGTGGAAAAATATTTTGCGAAAAATGTTTGCCCAAAATATTTACAATAACGTTTTTAAAATGTTTTCACGACCTTTATATAACCCGACATTTAAATGTTATTAAAACGTTTAGTAAAAAACATTTTAAGAACATTTCTGTGTTTGCTGGGTGCAAATATTTTAACATAATGTTATTTAAGTGTTGACAAAATATTTGGCCAAAAATGTTTGCAAAAATAGTTTACAATGACATTTCGAAAACATTTTTAAAATATTGTTGTAGTGTGTTTTCATACAAAACGTTTTAAACGATTTCATGACCTTCATATAACCCGACATTTTAATGTTATTAAAACGTTTTTACCTGAACCAAAACCCAAAATATAACTTATTTAAAACGTTTTAAAAACGTTTTTGTGTTTGCTGGGACAACAGCTTTTTATCCAGGTTTAGTCATTATAGAGTCGTGGGACAGATTAGCTATTTTTGAGATGAAAATATGACACAAAAAACCCCAAGAAAAACAGCAGTATTGACAAAGTTAAAACACATGTATCTTACTATAATTCACCAGAATCTGTTTGTTTGTTTGTTTGTTTGTTTGTCTGTTTGTCTGTCCGGCTCTTTTCTCGGATACTAGGGGTTTCACGTTGCTCAAACTTGGTGGGTGGGTGCATCTTGATCCGAGACAGAACAAGTTTGTATAGGTTAGTGGGTCAAGGTCACCCAAGGTCAACCAGGGGTCAGATTAGTAAAAACTGTTTTTCTCAGAGACTGGTGGTCAAACGTTCCTCACACTTGACGGGTGGGTGCGTCTTGACCCGCGACAGAACAAGTTTGTATTGGTTAGTGGGTCAAGGTCACCCAGGGGTCATCTGAGGTCAAATTAGTAAAAACTGTTTTCCGCCTATTTTCTCGGAGACTAGGGTCGCACGTTCCTCAAACTTTGTGGGTGAGAACAAGTTTGTTTCGGTTAGTGGGCCAAGATCACCCGAGGTCATCCAGGGGTCATCTGAGGTCAAATTAGTAAAAACTGTCGTATGAGCATGAAACTTGGTGGGTACAGTCAACTTTTAGAGTCAAATTTTTGGAAGGTCATTTTCGGGTTATCCGAGGTCATCCAAGGTCAAAATACTAAAAACTGTCATATGGGCATGAAACGTGGTGGGTACAGTCAACATTTAGGGCGAAATTTTAGAAGGTCATTTCGAGGTCACAAGGGGTCATCCGAGATCAAATTTGTAAAAACTATCCTATGGGCATAAAACTTTTTTTTGAGTACAGCCAGGTAATCGCGACAGCCGAGAACCGCCAAATACGGGTAACCGCCTAGTAGCTATAATTTTACTGAAGTATAGAAATTACAGTTTCAAGTTTTACTAAAATGTCTTATTTTGTGTTCAATACACTATAGGCTATGTTAGCACATCTATGACACTAACAAAAGGTGTCAAAATCTGAATTATGATGATTTTTTTATGATCCTCCGGATGAGCAAATTGCTGAATATGGGTGACACATGAATTATGTATTTTATAGTATAGAATACCTTGCACTATTGATCCAATAGTAGGTCGTTGTTTGGGATCATAATTCCAGCATTGCTGCATGATATCTGCAAGCTCTTTTGGGCAAGTTGCTGGTACTGAAGGCTTCAATCTACCACTGCCCACTTCAAAGACGACAGTTTGCCACTCTGTCCCTTCAAAAGGCTCATTTCTTGTACAGATCTCTAAAGTGAGCATTCCATATGCGTAGATATCTGCTGGCTTTGAGTATACTGCTCTTCCGTGTTCATTCCCTCGGTGAATTTCTGGTGCCATATACCGATTGGTTCCTTTTTGGCTGGATGTTGTCTGGGAGTGATCTATTTTGCGAGCAAGTCCAAAATCGGCAATCTTTAATAGATTGTCCTCAAAGAGAATACAATTAGACCCCTTGATGTCCCTGTGCAGAAAGTTATGTCTGTGGAGGTACTGGATGGCTAGCGCTGATTCTTTGATCCATTTTCTCTTCAACTCATTAGTCAGAGGTTTGGAAGAATCAGATAGATAATCATGCAGTGAACCATTTGGGGCATACTCCATCAAAATAACATGAATTGGCCCTGCTTCTGAAAACCCAATCAACTTGACAATATTTTTGTGGTGAAGTTGACTCATGACTTGAATTTCCCTTTCTTCTAGCTTGAAGACAGTTTTGGCAGCAGCTTGTTTGTATCCATTAAACTGATAACTTAAAAACCAACTGAAAGTTACACGGTGGACTGATCCGAATGCCCCTTCCCCAAGTTTCTCATGGAATTTTATGTTTTTGAATCCAATGGTGTCTATTGGAAAAGAAGTGGCCATGTTGATATACACAGATCTGAAAGAAATAATGGTAAAAGTGTATCATGTATTATGAAACAACATGATTCTAGACAGAGATCGTTTAATGTGAATGCACAGTTAATTTATTTTATCTCGTGCTTTGTGGTTTACATGTACTTATAGTTGCATCATACCCAATGGTGCACCCGGGTGGTAGATTTAGGCTCAACCCCCCCCCCCCCCATCCTCCTTGGTTATAAGCCAACTTGAAACATGCAACATGCCTATTTTGGTCACACATATAGACGCACGGCCCCACTTTACCAGGTATGCTACCAGCCCACATCGTTGTAGTTTCTGGGCATTTCAGAAGACCTACTTAGAGGTTAGAGGCTTTTGAAACATTCAATAGTGTTTTTCTCCTGTGGGGAGGGGGGGGGTCCCAAACCATAAATGTAACTCTTCCGAAATTGGTTTACATGTACAAGTCTATGGGAGCAATCAACCGTTTTTGTCCATTCTTTCAAAAAAGATGTAACGATTTATGGATTCTGAAGAAAAATCATGCCAAGGATTTCTGACTTTGTAGGCTACTGGAATAAACCTTTAAGATTTTTTTTAGATTTTCATAGGCCGGGGTTGTGCACCTAATTTATGTCATAAACAGCTAAGGTTGTGCCTCCTGTGAGCATTCCACTGGGAGTGTCAGTGTATCTATCATAGCTCTGTCTGCTCACCAAAGTGTGGTTTCCGAATTCAACAACCTTGTTTGCGTGGATTTTCTGTTCTCCCATGAGCTAAACAAGTTCTGTAAATATAAAAAAGAGAAACAATAATATTGAAAATTGTTTTCGTTTATTCATTGAAGGTGTGAGCAAGTAGGACCACTGACCAATCATGTCAGAAGAGAAACTGTTAGAACCTTAATAGCAAAAAGTAATAAATATTGCCAAATGTTGACAAAGCTTTACTGAACATGTAACAAAATTGTACAAAGCTACCAAAACATGACTCCATGCAAATTTCACAAAATTGTCTGAAGCTGTCATCAGGTCGAGTTTAATCAACTGAGATTACCCAACCTTGTCCATTCTTTATATACATCTTCCATTATGTCAGTCATTTAAAAAAATGAACAAATCGACCTGATTATTTAAAGGTTGAGCCAATTAAGGATATATTTTAGTAAGATTTGATCTTTCCCTAGAGAAGTCCTTTTGAGAGGGCTAAGCCTTTGCAACTCTTGGACATGAACACCAAGTGTACTGAAAGGAAGTTCATGGAAGCTTGGCATATCCATTCCACTCCAGACAATTTCAATAGGGCCAAAAGAGTGGACATTCCTCCTGAATGGAATAGATTATTCAAAAGGACCTCTGACCAAGTTAATTAGCTTGTTTGTTTCTCCACACAGGAAGTTCTACTTATTGACACTTCCTGTGCATCATTTTGACATCCCTCTTGACATTTTATGTCAATTACTTTGACATGTCCCATTGACAGTTCCCCCTTAGCGCATCATCATGTTTATTTAGTTGCTCTGAAGATGGCACTCGCTAGAGTTCCGAAAGCTCAGCCCTCTGAAAAGGACTTCTCTAGGGGAAGATCAAATCTTACTCATGTTTACCGACCTAGAGTACCAAGTAATTTTAAATCGTACCTTCGAGACACTTATGGACTTAAAGTACAACAAGATGTTGCTTGCCTTGAACACTTGACTAGACGTTTAGCTAACTATAGGAACCATGTGACCTTTTGTGTACGCTGCATTCATTCGAAACTTCTACCAGGGGACTTACGACTTCAGTATCCAGTTCAGACATACTCGGCTAGAGATTTGACCCGACGGTATTGCTTCAGACTATTACGCGAACGTGTTGCTCTCAACCAGAGGAAATGTGTTGATTTGACTTCACAATTGACTAAACTCCGTAATCATGGTAATACCTTGATACTCTGTTCTCACTCCTGACGACTACACTAAAATTGATGGAAATACTAGTGGTGTGTACATCCGCGAATTCGCCAAAGTCAAAGCTCGGCACGTCACAAAGTTTGACAAACTTGTTGAGAAGAAGGAATCGATCCTTCAACGCAATTGTAGTAATGACCAAGAGACTATTGACAGGTGGATACTTAACTTATCTGATCGTGACCTGTCCAATGCAGAAACTTGACTTCTGCAACGTGGCTTGAACTTTGCTATTCCCCCTAAAAACATACCGCAACTTTAGATCGTCGCTGCTGTTGAATCGAAGTTACAGTATTTAGGTAAAGATGACCGCGAAAAAGTTCGTAATGCTGTCAATTCTATCTTGAAGAATGCTAAACCCCCTCAATCTAACATTACCTTTGACGAACAACGCGCTCTGCAAGACTTGAAGAAATATGAATCTATTAAGATTCTTCCTGCTGACAAGGGACGCGCTACCGTGATTCTGACTAAAGGACAATATTCGGATAAAGCCAAGCAACTCCTCAGCTCGAAAAATTACACGCCTCTCAAACGCGATCCCACAGCTAAACTAGAACATGAGATCGGACAGTTTATGAAATTGAAGACTTCGCGATTATGACAATACTATCGATAGTCAAGATTACTGGAGGTTGTTACCCTCCTCTAGTCAAGCTCCTAGGTTTTATGGTTTACCCAAAATTCACAAACCTGACATACATTTACGACCCATTGTTTCAGCCATTGGCTCGCCTACTTACAACATTGCCAAGGATTTGACCCGCATACTTCAACCTCTGACTGGCAAGACTAAACATCATGTTAAGGACTCGCGAGGTTTAGCTTGTTTTGTTTTGACTGTGACCCTCAAAGACACTGAGATGCTAGTATCTTTTGATGTAGAATCCTTATTCACATCCATTCCTGTGAATGAAGCTATTGGTAACCCCAACACCATGGATCGACTAAAAGACGACCCAACTTTAAATGACAGGACACCTCTCCACGTTTCTGACATTCGACGCATGGAGTTTGGTTTGAACAATGCTTATTTCATGTTTGAAGAGGACCTATACCTTCAAACTGATGGCCTGACGATGGGTTCCCCCATCTCCCCACCAGTGGCTGACCTGTTTATGGAGTCTTTTGAACAAGAAACTCTTCTGACCGCTCTTAACCTAAATTAGAAACGCTATGTTGATGACACATTCTGTGTTATCGAGCGTGAACACTTAGCGTCTTTTCTGACCCACCTCAACAATCTTCGTAAGGATGTTATCAAATTCACTTATGAGGAGGAGACCAATGACCAGCTTGCTTTCCTTGACATCCTCGTTAAGAGAACGCCTGACCTTTTACTTGATACTACAGTCTACAGAACGAAAACTCACACTGACCAGGATCTTAACTTTGACTCGCACCATCTAGAATCAGTCGAACGTTCAGTGCTGCGTTCACTGTTCCAAAGAGCTGACAATGTTTTGTCAAACATTGAGGAGAAACGCCATGAAAAGACTCACATCCGACAAGCTTTGAAGCTCAACAAGTACCCTTCTGAGTTTGTTCATGACTTTACATCACGACCTGCCAGGACTGACACGACTGACAAACCTAGGCCTAATGCTACTGTCATCTTGCCGTACGTAGCTGGGACCTCTGAAGCTATACGCAACGTTTTTCGAAAGAAAAACCTTCGCGTTTACTTCAAAACGACCAATACTCTTAAACAGCAACTTATACACCCCAAGGACCCAATTCCCAAGGATCTCCAGCCAGGAGCTATCTATTCTATTCCTTGTGGATCTTGTGACCAAGTTTACATTGGTGAAACTGGCAGAACTTTGAAGAAGAGAACTAGTGAACACCAAAGATACACCAACTCTACATGGCAACACACAAAAATCAGCCGTCGCTGAGCATGTGTGGCAAAACCAACACGACATTGACTGGACTGGGACTATACCAAGATTTTGGACATGAACACCAAGTGGTCTGAAAGGAAGTTCATGGAAGCTTGGCATATCCAATCCACTCCAGACAATTTCAATAGGGGCAAAGGAGTGGACATTCCTCCTGAATGGAATAGATTATTCAAATGGACCTCTGACCAAGTTAATTAGCGTGTTTGTTTCTCCACCACACAGGAAGTTCTACTTATTGACACTTCCTGTCCATCATTTTGACATCCCTCCTCTTGACATTTTATGTCAATCACTTTGACATGTCCCATTGACAGTTCCCCCTTATATAGGCGCATCATCATGTTTATTTAGTTGCTCTGAAGATGGCACTCGCCAGAGTTCCGAAAGCTCAGCCCTCTCAAAAGGACTTCTCTGGGGAAAGATCAAATCTTACTCATGTTTACCGACCTAGAGTACCAAGTAATTTTAAATCATAAGGATGTATTTTCCGATAAAGTTTTCCGATAAAATCGTTGATTTCGTAAATCGCAGTTAAACAAATAACGGTTACAATGAAAGCCATTGGAGGATAATTATTATATCATTATAATAATACTAGTCTGACACCAATTTGTCCCTAACGTTTAATGTCGGGTTTAATATATAAAGGCTGTATAAAACGTTTTAAAAACATCAAAATACATTTGTGAAAACGTGATGCAAAACATTCTAACAAAATGGTATTAAAGTGTTGACGATATATTTTGCCCAAAAATGTTTGCCTAAAATATTTTACAAAAACATTTTGACATTTAAAAATAATATTGCCTTTTTTTTTTGCATAAAGTTTTAAAAATGTTTTCGTGACTTTTATATAACCCGACATTTAAATATTATTAAAACGTTTTGTAAAAAAACAAAAACAGATTTATAACGCGTTTAGAACAGGTTCATAACGATTTGAAAACATTTGATAATACTAATTACTTAGTACATGATTTTCAAATCGTAACCGTGTTTAGAATGATTTGAATATATTATGTATTGATGGTGACAAAAAGGTTTACACTTTTACCAAATATCTCGGTGTAATCTTTAATCACACAACTCATGTATTGAATATTATTTTGAAAATATATGTCTATTTATTTATTTATTTATTTATTTATTTATTTATCTATTTATTTATTTATTTATTTATTCATTTATTCATTTATTCATTTATTCATTTATTCATTTATTCATTTATTTATTTATATTTATTTATTTATTTATTTGTTTTTATTTCCAAAAATGCTGAATAATGAGACCAATGTCATTATCACACCTGCCCTACATGATTCTATATTTGGTATATTTGTATATCTTATCTTGTAGCCAGTTTAGTTGCAAAGTATATTACAGTGAGATCGTTTTGATTCTAATCAATGCTCTGCGTTATTAAATCCAATTACTAATTACATTTCCAACTCAATAATCAAAGTGTCTTCTAAATACTTAAGATGTTTAAATTAATATTTATGATCACGGAGTTCAGCGGCTACAATAAATAATAAGGATTATTGTCTATAGGGAGGGATAATTATAGCTATCGCAAGATTTACAAAAACACGCACATAACCCCCCAAAAAAAACACCAAAAAAACCCCACCAAACAAACAAAAACAAAAACACACACTTACAACAGCGAAACAACCCAAAGTTAATAGTCAAACAAATATAACATGGGGTAACCTATAGACGAATCCAATTTCACGCATTCCTACACCTCAATGGCAGCCATAGCTGGGTCCCCGTTGGCTCAATCTCACCTAAAATGTGAAATGATGCGGCCTTGTAGTGTATTTTAAACTGCATTCTATCACTCGTGTTACACGTAGACAAAGGAATGATGACAGTTTACGACACAAAATAATCTAACATCGATTTTTAAGCAGCTTTAATCCACCCAATTGGGCAGTCACAACACCAGTCTGGTGTTGCGGGGACTCAGTAATGGCCGACCAAATCCTGAACATGCCTTGGCTCGTTGGATTCGTCTATTAAACGAACACTAACCAACAGTTGTTGTAGGCTGATTATAAATATAAAAGTGTAAGGATCCAGGCGGGGTTTTTCAATCATATTAGGTGCGGAGGCAAAAATTCTCACAGTCAGGACCCAACCGCCATGTACTAGTAATTTAAAGCCATTAACATATCTTTAAAAATAGATTAGTATTCATTTTCAATAAAATGTAAGCATTTGCTGTCAGATATGTCCCCTTTTAATTTTGAGCCAAACAAGTGAGGTAAAGCAAAGAAAATTGGAATTTACTACTAGCGTCAATGCATGTTACTCCGGTGGTTGTAATATGGTACGACCCTCTGGCTGGGGCGTGTGTGGGTGTGTGTGTGGGGAGTGTGTATGGAGTGTTAATAAGTAAGATTTAGGAAACATGTTTTCTGAAGTTTTTTTGATGCATTTTTATAACATATTTATCTACTCAACTATCCTGACTGGTCTTTCCTGTTTTCCTCTTCAATAATTTTTATTTTTATTTGCCAATTGTGATATTAAAATGGAATGATTAAATTAAAAATTTAGTGTCCGAAATTCAGAACATCTTTCTTGATAAATTAGGGCAATGGCACAAACACTTGAACCAAGGAGTTTTAAAATAAATGGAGGGAATACTCCAGTTTGGGTTGGGGATGAACAGCGAGAGAGTAGCATGTAATCCAGGGAACTTACTATTATTCGGGAAGGAAGAGTGGAATAAAATCACGAAAAGTCATGATTCCAAAGTGGTATGCCATCTCGTGCACTTTGAATCCACTCATCATAAGTAGACGCTGTTTGTAGGCGTCATTTTATTTCCTATAAGATATTATTCACGTGGTGTAAAAATTGGCCACAGAAATACAGGCTGTATCAAAATGATTTTTACCAATCAGTATCCAGTGATATGGACATGACTGCCACGTCAAAATGCAAGATAGGATCGACATAATTTGTTAATGAATGTCATTTCAAGAACATCTGATGTTGCATTTTGAAGAACCAGGCTTTTCAATAACTATCAAAACTGATGGGTACCATCATTTTACCAATCATTTTGATGCAGCCTGTACGTACATCAAAAATTGTTAACATTATTTACAACTTTAAATTGTAAGTATATTGAATTATATTCTATATCGATCACTGCTTACTAGTTCATGTTCAATTAGTAATGCTTATATGATTGCATTCATTGCAAGTTACATTCTTGCACCCAATGACATATTATGTTGCAATCATCAAACTTCAAGGTTTGCTATCATCTTTTTTAATCAATGAAGAAGGAGGCGGCCTATATGCTTCACCCTGGCAGGGCGTAAGACAATGCGAAACACAAATTAATATATGCGAGGATCGGAAATAAACGATGCAAGCCCGAGAAATTATAATTTAAATGACGTGATTGGGGCTCGAGCAAACTGGCAAATGAAAATATTGAGAGAAAAAATCAGGACTCAGCGGGGATTGAACCCCGGTCGCTGGATTACCGGTCCAGAGCTTTACCACTGTGCAACCTGAGTTCACAGTAGGTACTCGGGCAATAGTCCCCATGCAATCATGGGGACTTAAGTTGAGATTGCCCGAGTACCGACAGTGAACTCAGGTAGCACAGTGGTAAAGCTCTGGACCGGTAATCCAGCGACCGGGGTTCAATCCCCGCTGAGTCCTGATTTTTTCTCTCTCGATATTTTCATATGCCAGTTTGTAATCTTCATTCCAATACCTTTTTCTTACTTACCTGCTAACTTCAAGAGCAACTTCTTTTTGTTAAGAAGATGTCGCATTTACGAATGGAACTGAACTGCTATAATGCCCGCTTGTGTCTGTCCCAGCTAATTATCTACAACGCAATAGGGATATAACCGTAAACTCCAAAGATCATTAGGGCAATACAAAGATAAAACCGGCAATAGTTTACCTTTAAAGTTCTTCAAACTTTAACCTTTCAACAACAACTAATCAATCAAACATGATTGCAATAATTTCATATAAATAGATATATAAAACATATAATAATAATGTATAGATAAAAAATATATAAATAAATAAGTTAATAAATAAATTTAAATAAATATAATAAATTGTTATAAATACAAATAAACAAATAATTTCAACCAAGATAAAGAAATGTACATTTTCAAGACCATTTTAAATCTACATCACGGGAGTGTACAAAAAGTTTCTACATTTATAAGCCTAGTTTTGGTCTAGCAATTCTTGACATTGGGCTATTCCAGCTATTAAAGGCACCCCCCTAAAGGAGACATTGGATTCCCAAATGTTTTCACCATTTTTTGCTCTGGGAATCCCCCCCAAAATGATCATTATTTTCACAACCCTAATAAAGAAGACATGGGAATTCCCAAGAAAATGATGCCTTTTTATTTTAGGCTTAGGAATTCCCAAACATTTTCGCAAATATTTGCCTGTCTTCTTTAGGGACACTGAGAATTCCCAATATTTTAATCATTGTATTGTCAAAATGGGAATCCCCATTCTTTATGGACACAATTTTGGTATGGGAATTCGTGTGCAACTTGATTTTTGGGGTGTCTTTTATAATATGATTTCTCATGATTTTTATCCATGCATCGATCGTCCGACTCGTGTATATCGCAACCGGCATGGCGTTACTGGTTATTCATGTATTGATAATGTATTCTCCAACGTTGTGTCAACTAATCACAAGTCTGGTGCTTTAATTACAGATCTCTCGGATCACTTCCCTGTGTTCACCATATCAAAGGGCTCCAGGTTCTTCCCACCACCCAAGCCAACTGTTAGGCAAGCTAGACAATTCAGGCCTGATAACATCAAAGGCCTTAATAATGCTCTTTCTCAATCCGACTGGCATTCTGTGTATGATATTGATGACCCTGAGGAAGCTTATAATAAGTTTAATGATAAATTACTTACTTTACTTGATATTCACTGCCCAATAAAAACTACTAAATCTAACTACCGGAATACTCCTAAAAACCCTGGGTTACTAAAGGTCTAATTAAATCGATCAAAACTAAAGATAAATTATACAAAAGTATATTTCTAAACCTACTGATAATAATGAAATTAAATATAAAAAATATAGAAATCACCTTAATAGTCTCCTCCGTGTTGCCAAAAAATCATTCTACACTAAAGAAATTGAGCTCCACAATAATGACATGAAAAAAATGTGGTCAACTTTGAACAATTTACTCGGGCGTAACAAACATTCAAAACTTCCTGACTTTTTTACTGATGACATTGGTAGCAAAATCACCAATGCCCATGAAATTGCCACCAAATTTGACACTTACGGCATTAGAGGAATTGCTAATAATTGGATCCGTAGTTATCTTAATAACAGGAAACAGTTCGTTGTATTCAATCAAACCTCATCTGAAATGACATCAATCACATGCGGTGTCCCGCAAGGATCGATATTAGGTCCACTTTTGTTTCTAATTTACATTAATGATCTTCCCCTTTGTTCTACCACAGCTGACTTCATCATTTTTGCAGATGACACAAATATTCTCTTTTCTCACAAGGACGAAAATTCTCTCGAAACCCTGATTAATAATGAATTGGAAACTATCTCCAACTGGTTAAAGCTAAATAAACTCTCATTAAATGTTAAAAAAACTAATTTCATGATTTTTAAAAATAAACATACTACCAAACATCAAAAGGAAATTAATATTCATATTAATAATAATAAACTAGAAAAAGTCCACACAACCAAATTTCTTGGCATACTAATTGACGATAATCTTTCCTGGAAATCTCATACGTCCCATATATCTAAAATAGTCTCTAAATATAATGGCATTATTCGTAAAGTTCGTCCTTTTCTTCCTCAGGAATTAGAGTCACGCGGTAGCCGTGACCAGCAAGTTTTTAAAAAAAAGACTGATAAAGAAGACTAATAACAGATGCTCCCGCGAGACTATATTTACACGTAACATTAAAACACTTGACTTCTATTGTTCGATGTTATTTTTCGCTGGGTACAAAATGTATCTAAAACCATGCTAAATGTTATTTACAGTCCCAGGTGTAATATCGTGACAACTCATTAATTCCAAAAGGGCCACCAATCCTACAGTCAATCATTGTTCGTAATAAACAAATATTTTTGCTTCCATTTCACGCGGTATTTCATAGCGAAAATTAGTTGCAAATCATACTGATCCAGAATTTTTGGACACTGCTACAGGTCTACCTGGTTATCACCTTCACACTACTTTTTCAGATTCACTTCCAAATATACCCTAGCAGATTCCTGGATACCCTACATACAAATTCTGAGCCCCATTCGCCAAAAAATCAAGTTTTCACAATTCTTTTGTTCTTATCGGACGACGCATCCATTTATATAAATAAATGCTGTATTTCGACACAGTATTTTACAGCAGAGGTCCGTGGCCTAATGGTTAGTGCGCTTGACTCCAGATACGCTATCCCGAGTTCGAAACCCGGTGACCAACTAATTTTTTTTTTTCAATGTTTTATTAAACAATTTATTGTCATTAAGGGATCTAAAATGAGCGTTTATTGCGTTTCGACAGTATTTTTTGTGGGACATGAGAGCACCTCAGACCTATCGAATTGCATTCTGAATACGAAGCATGTCTTTCTGATATCAAATAATTTTCATTTTTTGAAAATCACAATATAATAAATTTCATGACAAATTATAAAAATTAGATATTTTTCAAATTTTTGATATATAACAGTCCTCGAAGTAAATTATATAAATCTAATGATATATTCTTAAAGTGTATGTAGCAGGGAGGAAAAGCCGACGGTCAATTGAAAATTTTGACCTTTCATATTGAAGATATGGATTTTTTTCCCAAAAAGACCTTTTTTTTTTTGGTGTTTTGGGAAAAAATCCATATCTTCAATACGAAAGGTCAAAATTTTCAATTGATCATCGGCTTTTCATCTCATACATACACTTTAAGTATAAATCATCAGATTTATAAAGTTTACTTCAAGTACTGTTAAATATCAAAAAATCAATTTTAATGATTTGCCATAAAATGTGTATTAAATTGCGAATTTCAAAAATCAAAATTATTTGATATCAGAATGACATTCTTCGTATTCAGAATGCAATTCGATATGTCTGATGTGCTCTAATGTCCCAAAATAAATACTGTCCAAACGTTCATACCCCAGCCCTTAATCAAGGATAACATAATTTTAAACATCCAGTGCTATTGTGATATTATTTTTTTTATTAAAGCAAGTTGTTTGATTTTCATGGAAATTGTTTTTTGTGTTAAGGGCCTATTTAAAAACACAGCATAATGTGATACAACACCATCAAGGATCAAAAGAAATCTGAATAACACAAGAAACCAGATCAGGTATTATAGGGTACTATATGCAATACGACGTTACTCATTGTTATTCTCATTTAAATATATTTTGTCCTACCACGGGCAAATTCGCATGATAATAGGACAATGATGATTGTGATATGTATATATGAATGGTTGTTGAATCGATTAAGAGACCTGACTCTCTGTCATCTTCAGCTATCGTAGAACATGACAATTGTCATACCGTCCCGGTAGGTTGATTACAAACACTCTGTAGGTGTGGAAAATTGTTCCGCTAGTATGGAAGGCCAGCAGGAAAAAAAAATCCAAATAACATTTATCAAGCATATATAGTACGGAAACGTCTATGTGACACAACTTGACAAGATAATTATCTTGCCATGTCGACTTATTATCAGCATTATGTCAACATGACGATATAAAATATCTCGCCAAGACAACTGAACAAACAAGTCAATATGGCAAGATAAATTATCATGCTAAGTCGACATACCAAAAATGGATGTCTTCTTCCCGAAATAAATTATTATGCCAAGTCAATTTAGCAACAAATTAATGTCTACATAGCAGGATATTTTGTCACGTCCAGTTGACTTAACAAACAATATAAGTCAACATGGTAAGATAAATTATCATACCAAGGAATAGTAATTTTTGACACCGTATAATTTAAATTATTGAAAAGCATCCTCGGGATGTAGAGGAGGGGGCGGCCCGAAATTAAAGGTAAAATTAAATCTCAAAAGCCTGCCGACAACCGCCGCTCAATAGGGATATTCAACTAGATTGCCCCGCAGGGCTACAAAGAACCACAAACCGCGGAATTTCGATATCCAGCTAGATTGCCCCGCAGGACTCAGGAACCACAAATCTTGAAATATGGATATCCTGCAAATTAAAACCACAAACCGCGAAAAACCGCCAACAACTGCCGCTTAATAGAAATATTCAACTATATTGCCCCGCAGGGCTACAAAGAACCACAAACCGCGAAATTTGGATATCCAACTAGATTGCCCCACAGGGCTATAAAGAACCATAAACCGCGAAATATGGATGTACAACAAGTTTTAACTATAAATTAGCCCTCGATAGAGGCAAAGCTTGAAGGATTAGGGAAATTATAACCACGAACCGCGAAAGTTGCCTTAACAAACAATATAAGTCAACATGGTAAGATAAGTTATCATACCAAGTAATAGTAATTGTTGACACCGTATAATTTAAATTATTGAAAAGCATCCTCGGGATGTAGAGGAGAGGGCGGCCCGAAATTAAAGGGAAAATCTCAAAAGACCACCGACAACCGCCGCTCAATAGGGATATCCAACTAGATTGCCCCGCAGGGCTACAAAGAACCACAAACCGCGAAATTTGGATATCTAGCTAGATTGCCACGCAGGACTCAGGAACCACAAATCTTGAAATATGGATATCCTACAAATTAAAACCACAAACCGCGAAAAGCTGCCAACAACTGCCGCTCAATAGAAATATCCAACTAGATTGCCCCGCAGGGCTATAAAGAACCACACACCGCGAAATATGGATGTCCAACAAGTTTTAACTATAAATTAGCCCAAAGAACCACAAACCGCGAAATTTGGATATCCAACTAGATTGCCCCACAGGGCTATAAAGAACCATAAACCGCGAAATATGGATGTACAACAAGTTTTAACTATAAATTAGCCCTCGATAGAGGGCAAAGCTTGAAGGATTAGGGAAATTATAACCACGAACCGCGAAAGTTGCCTTAACAAACAATATAAGTCAACATGGTAAGATAAGTTATCATACCAAGTAATAGTAATTGTTGACACCGTATAATTTAAATTATTGAAAAGCATCCTCGGGATGTAGAGGAGAGGGCGGCCCGAAATTAAAGGAAAATCTCAAAAGACCACCGACAACCGCCGCTCAATAGGGATATCCAACTAGATTGCCCCGCAGGGCTACAAAGAACCACAAACCGCGAAATTTGGATATCTAGCTAGATTGCCACGCAGGACTCAGGAACCACAAATCTTGAAATATGGATATCCTACAAATTAAAACCACAAACCGCGAAAAGCTGCCAACAACTGCCGCTCAATAGAAATATCCAACTAGATTGCCCCGCAGGGCTATAAAGAACCACACACCGCGAAATATGGATGTCCAACAAGTTTTAACTATAAATTAGCCCTCAATAGAGGGCAAGGCTTGAAGGATAAGGACAATTATAACCACGAACCGCGAAAGACCTCCAACAACCACCTCAATAGAGATATCCAACTATATTGCCCCGCAGGGCTACAAAGAACCACACACCGCGAATATGGATTTCCAACAAGCTTAAACAATAAATTAGCCCCGATAGAGGACAGGGCTTGAAGAATAAAGGAATACCACGAACCGCGAAAGACCGCCAACAACCGCCGCTCAATAGAGATATCCAACTAGATTGCCTGCAGGGCTACAAAGAACCACAAACGGCGAAATTTGGATATCCAACTAGATTGCCCCAGTGCTACAAAGAACCACGTACATTTTAGTTATAGCTACATATACTCGTATTTTTATTGTCATAAATCAAGGATAATATTATTCAAACTTCTATTTTTCGCTTTATTCGTCTTATGGAGTATTTCGTAACCGGATGACTTTTCAAGCTTGGAGCTACTCGGCTTCATTCATAAAAAGAAACGAAATCTACCAAAAAAACGTTGACAACGTAAAGAAAGCAGCAAGTTTAAAAAGCCCCACCTCGGCTCACTTTTTGAAACTTGGTCCCATTTGTAAAATATACTGATTTAAACTTTGTCATAATTATCAACTTAAAACATTTCCAGAAGTGTTATGAATCTTTAATGTGCCGATGCGATATATTACTTAAAAGTTGTTAGCATTCTGGAACGATCAGAAAGGTTATTATGTTGTTCTTGGCCAATATCCTATATATGTTTTGTTTTATAATAATTATTAAGTTCATGATCAATGATTGAATTAAACGAATAACAAGTAGGCATGTTAATGGCAATGATGCTAAAAACACCGATTTGCTGTTGATATTCAAAATGGGACCAACATTCAAAAAGTGAGACGAGGTGGGGGCTTTTTAAACTTGCTGCTTTCTTTACGTTGTCAACGTTTTTTTGGTAGATCCTTATTTACACTTTACAACACCTTTGCAGTTCCCTATATTTCATACTGCAATATTATCTGGGCTGACAAAAACAACTCGCACCTTGAATCACTTTTTCTCCTCCAAAAAGAATCATCCGCACGTGCACTAACTCCCTTTGGCTGGCCCACACAGAACCCTCTTCAAGCAACTTAACACACTTAAGATTCAAGATATACATTTTCACCAACTTGGAACGTTCATGTTCAATTCCCACCACAAATTATTTCCAACTGACTTGTCTCTAAATAACTTGTTCATTACAAACGCAAGTATTCACGATCACCTCACAAGACAAGCCAGTAATTTCCATGTCAATTTAACCAAAACAAAACTTGCTGATAATACCATTAAGATTCAAGGTGCTCTACTATGGAATTCACTCCCCCAGTCAATCAAATCCAGCCCCTCTGTGTCATCCTTCAAAACTAATTTTAAAAAGCATCTCATCAGTAGCTACATTTCTGGCTAATGGATCAAATATTTTTTATATTTCTATTATTATTATTATATTAAAATATATCTCAGATTGGACTTGTTTTCGTGTGTTTGTGTTATATTGTTCCCTCTTCCTTGCGGGTAGATCTTGGTTGGAGTTTGTCCCCAATAAATTATTTTCCAACAATTTTTTTGTATGTAACTCCAATATTGAATATCATTATCATTTGCTATATTTATCATTTACTTTGTAGGTACTATCCTTTTTACAATTTCACATGTAAATGTTGGATTTAGGCCTCTGATTTGCTCATGCATACATGTTTTGTTTTCAAGGTTGTAGGCCTATATCCAATACTTGTTACATTTACAATACATCTTGTTACATTTACAATACATCTTTTTCATGTAATATTTTGGAAATTGCCTAAAATGATTATAATGGTTATAAAATTATTTCTTATTTAATATGCATTGTATACTTTGAATTTTGCATTGGTAAATCTTGTATTTTCTCTACTTACAAGGCTTGTTTGTCTTTGTTCGTTTTTTTTCCTAATGTATTAAATTTTGTTTTGCTTATTGTAAAATTGAAACATTATGTATAGGGTGCCACGTCATCACGCTGTGCGTTTGGTGGCATCCTCATCCTCTGTTTCTCATACTTTTGTCATATAATTTAAAATGTTCCACACTGTTTTATACAAGAAAATATTATTCTGTATTATGTTAACATGTATTTTGAATGGATGAAATAAACTGAACTGAACTGAAACTGAACTGAATAATCTTGGTTTTAATTGAAGATACAATTACATTGAATGATGTTTGGATTAACTCAGTGCAATACATAAATCAATTAATTCAGCAAATTAAGAGAACGACAGAGATACAAAGCAACATCGCAGTAATTTGATTAATAATGCAACTAATATAATGAAGAAGAGGTAAATTATAAATTTAATTAATATGCATAATTATTGTTTTGTTTCCCTAATCAGCTATTAATCATAAATCTCCATAATTATTGGGTTATTAAAATCACCAAGGCAGCCGTTTGAGATTGATCAGTATGTGATGCACCAGATAGGCTACTTTTATGTGAGAGGTTTAGTTTGTGTCTTGTGATACCCCTTTTGGGAACATCAATATTCAACATCAACATCATTATTTTTTCAACCCCCACCTAAGTTGGCCTATTTATGAACACACCTTTATCTGCTTACACGTAGGCCCGGCACGTAGGCCTATGGGAAGGGGATCTCTGTGTGTGGGAAAGCATGACTGTGTAGTGGGTTGTGATCAGGTTGTGATTGAGGTTGTGTGGGGTGCGAGGGTTGGGTGTGTGCATTGGCTCTGTGGCTCATTCAATTTCTGTAATTTGTAGCTGTAAAATTTATTGCTCTCTGTCCCTTTAAATTTTCCCAAACTATTTTAGTACCCATGCGCAAATTAATAATGATTACAACACGCTCATCCAAGTCAATCTTTCGGACAAACCATCCGTCAATACTGTATAAATCTGTCATTTGTATTTGACACGAGGCTGTAAGCAAGCTCTCTGTAAGTTAAAAATCATTCACTGCAGCTCGTCGCCAATTATGTATTCTCACCTGTGGAAAAGGAACCGCTTGGAGCAGATGCAGAAAACCTGGACGCGCCCGTGGAATATTGCTGCATTTACCGGATTTTGAAGTAAGAATGACATATTTATTAACACATAAATTATATGAGTTTGTGCTTTTTTGTACTTTCAGAAGTAAATTGCATGATGCGGTGCATGATGATGCAGCAATCGCTAAGCGTGGTCAGCAATATTGCAGTTTATCATCACTCACCGTACATGTAAAATATGCAGCTAGCTATACATGTACATGTATTACAGCTCTTTCGTTTAATGTAAATCAGTGTAATGCATGTAAATTTAAAGGGAGTGAGAGAGAATTAAAGAAAGGTTGTCGGGATAGAGAGAGGGGAAGGGGAACGGAGGGAGAGATAGCGACAGAGGAATACAGTGAGTGATAGTGGGCGAGATGGATGAGAGAGGGTGAGATGGAATAGAGAATAGCATACCGATGGGGAGAGAGAGAGGGAGACGGGAGGGGGGACCGTGAATTTAAGCAAGTTCGATGATGCAGAACAGAATACATTGTACTTGTAGGTGAAAATTTGGGGATATCACAGCTGGGCTCACACAGTATTTCAATAGTATGGTAACAAAATTTGCACTTTTAAAAGAACCTTTTTGATTTTAATTGTCTGATTGACCCCTTTCAATAACTTTCATATAACAAACAAAGATAGTTTGAACCTACCTTGGAAGTACCAGTGTTGTAAATGAAAAATAAAATCATAAGAATATCAGATCAGTCTATGGAGGATTGAATCAGAATATCCCCAAATTTTTACCCACAATGTACTCTCTTCTGCATTATCAAACTTGCTTAAATTCTCTCTTCAGTCCCCCTTCCCATCTCCCTCTCTTTCTCTTGTTCTCTCTCTCTCCATCGGTATGCTATTCTCTATTCCATCTCACCCTTCCTCATACATCTCGCTCACTAATGTAAGACAATTTTTAGCATTTCATCTGATTTGCCAGTTTTCTTCAGTCATGTTCACACAAAGATTTGATTGGCCCATTACTATGATTATTTTTGCTATTTTAGGGTCAGCTGGAAATAGGACTATTGCACTCCATGCAATTTACCATGGCAACACTGACAAACCCAAGCATATAGGGTGCATGATGATTACCTTAACTTGCCAATTACAGGCCTGGGGAGTGGGTGTTGCTTATAAAATAAATATAATTTAGATGTTTTTTTAAAATTATTTTGTTTTCCTGGTGATTTATAAAATTAAGTAGTAAAAAGGGAATTTATATATGAGAAAACAAAAGATTGAATGTTTTTATTCAGGGGAAAGAAGACTCACGCATCAACATCAACTCACACACAATTGAATACATGAATAATACAAAACCCACCCAAGTCCATGGGAAGTGATTTTGAGAGAAAAACCTGTGTATCATTTTAATTCCTTCAGTTAGATTTACCTGGTCAATATGGTAAGTTTTACTTGCAAATGAGTGGATTAACCTGTATTAGGTATGACGATTAGCATTTCAGGGACTTCGTGGGGTTCATTTTAAATTTTGGACTTGGTTGGTTTTTTGAATCATATACAAAGACAACAATGTTAGAATGAGATTACCACTAGTAAGATAATCTATATAATAATACGCATCGTCTGTCTATCTGTCTGTCTGTCTGTCTATCTGTGTGTCTGTCCGCCTATTTTCTCGGAGACTAGGGGTCGCACGTTCCTCAAACTTGGTGGGTGGGTGCATGTTGACCCCATACAGATCAAGTTTGTATTGGTTAGTGGGTCAAGGTCACCCGAGGTCATCCAGGGGTCAAATTAGTAAAAACTGTTTTTCTCGGAGACTGGGGGTCACACGTTCCTCAAACTTGACGGGTGGGTGCGTCTTGACCCGGGACAGAACGAGTTTGTATTGGTTAGTGGGTCAAGGTCACCAGAGGTCATCTAGGGGTCAAATTAGTAAAAACCGTCATATGGGCATGCAACTTGGTGGGTAGGTGCATCTTGACCTAAGACGGAACAAGTTTGTATTGGTTAGTGGGTCAAGGTCACCCAGGGGTCATCTGAGGTCAAATTAGTAAAAACTGTTTTCCGCCTATTTTCTCGGAGACTAGGGGTCGCATGTTCTTCAAACTTGGTGGGTGGGTGCATCTGGACCTCAGACAGAACAAGTTTGTTTCGGTAAGTGGGCCAAGATCACCCGAGGTCATCCAGGGGTCATCTGAGGTCAAAATAGAAAAAAATGTCGTATGGGCATGAAACTTGGTGGGTAC
Source organism: Amphiura filiformis (assembly GCF_039555335.1). Taxonomy (NCBI): domain Eukaryota; kingdom Metazoa; phylum Echinodermata; class Ophiuroidea; order Amphilepidida; family Amphiuridae; genus Amphiura; species Amphiura filiformis. The sequence continues at coordinate 65,916,524 of NC_092629.1, forward strand.
AGTCAACTTTTAGAGTCAAATTTTTTGACGGTCATTTTGGGGTCATCCAAGGTCAAATTACTAAAAACTGTCGTATGGGCATGAAACGTCGTGGGTACAGTTAAGATTTAGAGCCACATTTTGGAAGGTCATTTCGAGGTCACAATGGGTCATTTGAGGTCAAATTAGTAAAAACTGTCCTATGGGCATAACACTTGGTGGGTACAGTCACCATCAGCCAGGTAATCGCGACAGCCGAGAACCGCCAAATACGGGTAACTGCCTAGTACCAAATAAAGCACACAGGTACCGGTATGTATAATGTTGATAAGCATTCTGCAATGTAATATAAACCACACACTTTCCTTTATTAAACCCATTTTTTTTCTCAAAAGTCACTCTCTAGCAATGAATGTGTTACAAGTGGACTGTTATACATACTGGATTTCAATCAATGTGTTACAAGACTCAAATCATGGAATTGGGTGGTTCTTCCATACGTGCTATTTTTCACATGCTCAATAGACACAGAGAATGAATTTGAGTTGTTCTTTCATACATATGACAGGCCTTTGTATAGCAACAATTTCCCATGCTTAACTCAATTAAGCCAACGTATGGACTTGGGTGGGTTTTGTATTCATATATTCAATTAAAGATGAAATAAGAAAATGGGAACATAACATGCATAGGCAAATAAACCAGAGAAAAAACTCTGGACATACCTGCCTGTGCAGGGACTTGAACCTAAGACCTCTCGCGTGCAGGGTAATGGCTCTAACCACTGAGCTATATGCTGGCGAAGTTACGTAATAATCGGATTAACTACCATAGCAATAGGTGAAAACAATTTTTGAATATGCCGCGCTTCACTGATACGTTCATGCGGTACCTCTCCATTGAACCATACCGGGTATCATGCTGATTACTTGCACCTGTAAGATTAGTATCTTTGAAAAGACCAGTATTGTATTCAATCTATTATTGCAGACATACACAGGTGATGAGTTTAACCTGCTTGTAGTGCAGCGCGATATGTTCAAAATTGTTTTCACCTATTGCTATGGTAATTAATCCGATTAATTACGTAACTTCGCCAGCGTATACAAACTGATCGTGATCCTAGCATCCTCTTTTTATGACATTTTTCAGTACATATCCACGAAAAAAGCATATTCCAAAAATTTCAGTTGATTCCGATATTGCGTTTGCGAGTTATGCATGATTATGTGTATTACACTGCTCCATAGACAATACGTTGTAATTTTGTTCTGGTGCACCAGAACGAAATTAACATTTCACGATATCTTGGCTAAACGAATTAATCTGCAAGAATTTTTTTGTACATAAACATTATGTAGCCGAGGTTTCCAGTGATATAAAAATCTCAACTTTTTTTAGAAAAGTCGGGGGATGAGGCTGTGGATCACAAAATGCCCTTTTAAGGGGTACTACACCCTTGGCCAATTTTATGCCTATTTTTGCATTTTTTTCAAAAAAATTAAAGCGCATTGGTGACAAGTAAGATATGTATGTTATAGGGGCAAGAATTGGGTAGGGGTGTAGTACCCCCTTAAGTCTGGCACTTATGGATTTGAGCAGTCAGAGTAAACAGTTCCAACATCATTTTATTCATTCAATGGAAAGAATATTTTCATGTTGTGAAAAATGCACTGTTCCAGAATAAAACAGTCTATACCAAATGAAAATATTCTTACCATTGAACTAACAAACATTCAATATTTGTATAATATTCTCTCGTTAGTCTTCTTATGAAACCAAGACCCCAAAGATATTTTCCTATTGTTGCATAGCATCATTTCATCATTAGCATTACTCTCTCATAATATATGATAATTTTTAGCTATAGATTTGCTGCTTCATTTTATTTTCAGGTAGAGGGGAAAAGAAAGGGACTGATTTATTGGTGACAACTCTCTAGTCCGAAGGCTCCTTAGTCCGAAGGTTTGCTAGTCCGAAAATGTAATTTACCATTTGCTAGTCCAAATTCTGAAAAAGGTTCGCTAGTCGGCACATGATTGGAATATTGGGTTCCCTAGTCTGTTGGTTCACTTGTCAGTATAATAAATAAGGTTCTCTAGTCCGAATATAGAATAAGGCTCACTAACCCTAACACTAACTCTTATTCTATATTTGGACTAGAGAATCTTCAGATTACCAAACTTAATTTGGTTTTTGGACTAGCGACCCTTTGGACTAGAAAACCTTTGGACTACTCTCTTAAAACCAAAGATTGAAAAATCAATCTTAAAGATTGTGTTGAGGGAAACGTCTAAAATTAGATTGGAACTGCAATGGAATTTAGTTTGAATTTTCAACCTTTAAGACTGATTTCTCAATCTTAATTTGGACTTTTCCCTCACCCCAATCTTTCCATTTAAGAGAGTAGCATCCCTTTGGACTGGAGAGAAGCCAAGACAATTTCTGTCTAATTATTAAAATTGGCTCATAAAAGGACTTTTTCTCTTATGGCATAGCATTACACCATCATAATATATGATAATTTTTAGCGATAGATTTGCTGCTTCATTTTATTTTCAGGTTAGAGAGGAAATGAAATGGGACTGATTTATTTTCTCCCTAATTATTAAAATTGGCACATCAAAAACAATTTCCTCATTATGTCGTAGCATTACTTCATCATATTTCTAAAGCATGCATCGAATACATTATTTAGATAACATTCAGAGCATCCAATGGGCTGTTCCATTTAAAATTCACACTCCCCCTATGGAATATTTAGCTAAGATCTTCCACAGAGGGAGTATGAGTTTCAAATAGAATAGACAATTGGGTAACTTCCATTTAAAATACTCACTCCATTTGTGGAAGTCATAGGTATGGCCATAATACAGGGGGAGTATGGCTTTCAAAATGAACAACCTTAACCAATTACATCTGTAAAACATACTCCCCCTGTGGAAGATATTTCCAATATCTTCCACAGGGGTAGTGTGGATTTTAAATGGAACAGCTATACTGCAGGGAAAGAGAAACCACTAAGGAATACAGATCATGTCAGCCTTATATTATACTTAGAACAGGACATGCAAGGTAGGGTTTTCCAGACAAATTCTAATTCCAACAAACATTTTATTTCCCAAAATCCAAGGTAGTACTCAATAATTCCTGAACCAATACTAGGCATGTGTGCACTCATTTAAATGCATTTGTCCTGTAGCCTTTGCATTTGGTCATAAAAATGATAAATTTGGCAAGTTTAAGTTATGAAAAATATTTGGACTTGGTGATGTTAGCAAGGTTTGGGTTAAATTAAGGTCGACAGTTTCTTAATCAATAATAAATGAGAGCCTGATATTAGGGTATGCATGCAACTTAACTTTGCAGCATTTTTATTTCTTAAATATCTTATTGATATCTTAAAGGAAGATTATGGAATTGAAGGAATTTATTGAAACTGTTTGCCTCTTGATGGATGACACAATTAAATTGGCATTCATTTCTGTGGAAGGGGGAGGTAATAGTGCAGGTGGAGGTGGGAGATCTTTATTTCAGTGGTAGATAGCTACTTAAAGGGGTATAGCCCTATTGGTTTATTATATCGATTTGCTTCAAAGGAAGAAACACAATGTTTAATGTTAATATTCAGTGGCGTAGCATGGGTCATCATATTGGGGGGGCACCGACTATGATTGGGGGCACCGGATCTGATGGGGGGGCACAAGCCGTTTTTCAGCAATTTTCCTATGGGATTTTTTAGAATTTCAGATCGATCCCCCTGTGCCCCTATGATGCTACGCCACTGTCAATATTTGTACTCTTTATGCAGCTATTTAAAATAATAATAAACAATTTAAAGTAATAATTAGCACAACTATCAAGCCAATGCTTTGGTATTGCATTTTGGTCCCGATCATTGTAAACAGCAAAACATGCAAAGCTACATGCTGTATAATCTTCATTATACAGTTTATTTTGGGAAGAAACTGTGGTTTTATGTCAATAGTTCACTTGCATGTTATATAAAGCGTGCACATAGCAGGGATAACACCAACATTTAATCATAAAGGAGTATCAGTACTAAAAGCTGTAACTAAGTAATAGTAAGCTTACAGAACTGTTGTGCATGTCCCAATTTCATTATTCCTGGACCTACCGACAATGCAATTAGACTTGGGAAATTTTGTTAGAGTGGATACCACAAATTGATGGGTTTTTCATAATTTCTTCGGAAATATGTTGATTTGGAACATCAAATTTCAGGATGGTAATGAATACAAAGATCAGCAAAAGATTGTACTTCATCAATACCAATATCAGTCATAGATAGCTAGTTCATCGACAGTAAGATCAGCAGTAGATAGCTATTTCATCAACACTGGTATCAGCAGAAGATAGCCCCAACAATGCGAAGATCAGCAGAAGATCAATACTAATATCAGTAGCAGATGGCTACTCATCAACACTGGTATTAACAGTAGATAGCTATTTCATCAACACTGGTATCAACAGTAGATAGCTATTACATCAACACTGGTATCAGCAAAAGATTCATCAATACACTTCATCAATTCCAATATCAGTTAAGTTGTAGATAGCTACATCATCAACAGCAAGATCAGCAGTAGATAACTATTTCATCAACACTGGTATCAGCAGTAGATAGCTATTTCATCAATACTGGTATCAGCAGTAGATAGCTATTTCATCAACACTGGTATCAGCAGTATATAGCTATTACATCAACACTGGTATCAGCAGAAGATAGCTCCATCAATACACTTCATCAATTCCAATATATCAGTTGTAGATAGCTACTTCGTCAACAGCAAGATCAGCAGTTGATAGTTAGGCCTATTTCATCAACACTGGTATCAACAAAGATAGCTCCACATGAAGATCAGCAGAAGATTGTACGTCTTCAATGCAAATATCAGTTATAGATAGCTACTTCATCAACAGCAAGATCAGCAGCTACTTAATCAACACTGGTATCAGCAGAAGATTTTACTCTATCAATACCAAGATCATCAGCAGATTTTTACTCCATCAATACCAGTATCTATAACTAAGCACAACAGACACAACTTATTTGATGCTGCATTACAGATGGTTACAAAATGAAAAAAAAAAACCAAAAAACCAAAAAAAACCAGAATTGAAATGCATGATTTAAGGGAAGGGGTATGAACGTTTGGACAGTATTTATTGTGGGACATCAGACATATTGAATTGCATTCTGAATACGAAGAATGTCCTTCTGATATCAAATAATTTTGATTTTTTTTGAAATCGCAATGTAATACACATTTTATGGCAAATCATTAAAATTGATATTTTTGATATTTAACAGTACTCAAGTAAACTTTATGAATCTGATGATTTCTACCTAAAGTGTATGTAGGTGGGATGAAAAGCCGACGATCAATTGAAAATTTTGACCTTACGTATTAAAGATATGAAATAAAAAAAAAAAAACAAAAAAAAATTAGGTCTTTTGGGAAAAAAATCCATATCTTCAATATGAAAGGTCAAGATTTTCAATTGATCGTCGGCTTTTCCTCCCAGCAACATACACTTTAAGACCATATCATTAAATTTATAAAATTTACTTTGAGGACTGTTATATCTCCAAAATGTGAAAAATATCAAATTTTAATAATTTGTCATAAAATTTGTATTATATCGTGAATTTCATAAAATGAAAGTTATTTGATATCAGAAAGACATTCTTCATATTCAGAATGCAATTCGATAGGTCTGATGTGCTCTCATGTCCCACAAAAAATGCTGTCGAAACGCTCAAAACGCTCATTCCAGTTCCCTTAATGTACCATTTGAGATTTGTTGATTTCAGAAAACAAATCATTATTACCAGATGATACACATGCTACGTAAGTTGGATCCATTTGAAGGAATAAAAACCTTGTTGATAGTTGATGATAAGTTCATTGTAGTTGATATTGTCAAAATGGTCCAGATCTGATGACCGTTATTTCACAGACAGACTATAGGCATTTTTTCATGTCTCTTAACCTTACAAACACTGATATAAAAATGAAATGGTAACATTTTAATGCACTTTTTAAATAATTGTATTAAAAAGCAATTTTTTTTTCAAAAATGGTATTGTCAAAATGGTCCAGATCTGACGACAAGTATTTCATGGCCTGATTTTTACATGATTGAAATGTACTTCATTGTAATGTACTTCAGTAAACTAACATACCCTGCAAAATTGAGGCTTTAGGTGCTGTAGTTAGCTGAGATTTTTAAATATAACAATGGATTTCGTAGTTTGCGATCAAAATAATAATTAAATGCGTACAGGATGTTCATAACACTGTACGTAACATGGTGTGCAGGAAGGTCATAACACATCAAAAGGTTGAATGTCTGTCACATTCCACAGAGTGACACACATTGGCTACATAATTAAATTGAATTAAATAGTGATTTTCTTTGATTTGCCTCATCTGTTTGGGACAAAATTTAAAGGGGATGTATCTGACAGGGAAACTAACATTTTGTGGACAGAAATATAAATTCTGCTTCTAATAGAAATAATGAAGAAGGAGGCGGCCTATATGCTTCACCCTAGCAGGGCGTAAGACAATGCGAAACACAAATTAATATATGCGAGGATTGGAAATAAACGATGCAAGCTCAAGAAATTATAATTTAAATGGCGTGATTGGGGCTCGAGCAAACTGGCATATGAAAATATTGAGAGAGAAAAAATCAGGACTTGCTCGAGCCCTAATCACGCCATTCTAATAGAAATATTACAATATGGCTTTTAGATGCCATGATACGATATATAATTTGGATACTTTCAAATGAATCAGGACATGAACCTCATAATAAGACTTAATTGGAACCTTTTATAATGTGAGATTATATTAAAGCTGAGGGTAGTTAATATTGCCAAAATATCCAGAATTGTCCAGATATGTGATGCGATCAAGCAAAATCAGTCAGAACTCGGAAATATTGATTTTGAGATATAGCCATACAAAGGATATATTTCCTTTTGTTTCCTGTTGTTTTGGAAACCTGTTAATTGCTCATATCTTTTGCTTGATCGCATCACATAATGATGACAAGTACTGTGGATCATGAAATGTCCTTTTAAGACTTACTTTTTTGAAAAACCTTGTAGATAATGAGATGATAAGCTGAGGGCATTTGATATCGTCAAAATGGTCCAGATCTGATGACAAATATTTGATGAACAGGTTATAATTTTCTTACCAGATGATAATAAGGTAAATTTGTATCGTTGCAAAAGAATCAACACATAACATCATGTATATGTGAGATGATAATCTGAGGGTTGTTGATATTGTCAAAATGGTCCAGATGTGATGACAAGTATTTCATGGACATTACCCAGCAAACACAAAACGTTTTCGACATCATTCGCAAAAGGTTATAAAAGGTTGTCAGAAAACGTTTAAATGTTGGGTTATATAAAGGGTATATTAAGAGTATAAAACGGTTTCATAACCTTAAAAAACATTTTTTGATAATCTACTGCTCAGCAAACAAAAATGTTTTACAGAAAACGTTTAAATGTCGGGTTATATAAAGAGTATAAAAACGTTTTGATAACATCCCAAAAACATTCTTGAAAACTTGATACAAAACATTCTAAACAAAATGTTATTTTGGGGTTGATAAAATATTTTGCGAAAAATGTTTGCCCAAAATATTTGCAATAACGTTTTAAAAACGTTTTCATGACCTTTATATAACCTAACATTTAAATGTTATTAAAATGTTTTGAAAAAACATTTTAAGAACATTTCTGTGTTTGCTGGGTTCAAATATTTTAACATAATGTTATTTAAGTATTGACAAAATATTTGGCAAAAATGTTTGCAAAAAAGTTTACAATAACATTTTTTTGAAAATATTGTTGTAGTGTGTTTTCATACAAAACGTTTTAAAACGTTATCATGACCTTTATATAACCTGACATTTTAATGTTATTAAAACGTTTTTACCTAAACCAAAAGCCAAAATATAACTTATTTAAAACGTTTTTGTGTTTGCTGGGAAGCTCAGGGCAGTTGATAACGTCAAAATGGTCCAGATCTGATGACCCATATTTCATGAACATAATATTATTGTAATATTCTCCTTGATTTTAAGGTACGGTACATAATTCTGATCCTTTCAACAGAATTACTATACATTCACCTTACAAGTCTTACTTTTTTTAGAACCTTGTATTTTGGTATTGTCAAAGTGGTCCAGATCTGATGACAGGTATTTCATGAACTGATCAGCAGACAACAATATTCTACTTTATATTAAGATTTGACTAGATGATATACAGGCTGCATAATTTGGATCCTTTCAAAAGAATAAAAACATTAACCCTTTTAAGACTTACTTTTTTTTGGAACACCTTGTAGATAACAAGATGATAAGCTCAAGGTAGCTGATGTTGTCAAAATGGTCCAGATCTGATGACAAATACCTCATGAACAGATTATAATATTCTGCCTGATAGACCCTCTGTTCCCGATGATACAGGATACATGATTTGAATCATTTAAAAAGAATCAACACATCAACTTCAAAAGACATACTTTTTTTTTAACCTTGTATACATGTGAGATGATAAGCTCAGGGCAGTTGATATCGTCAAAATGGTCCAGATCTGATGACCAACGTTTCATGAACATAATATTATTGTAGTATTCTCCTTGATGTTAAGGATCCTTTCAGAAGAAGTACTATACATTCACCTTACAAGTCTTACTTTTTGGAACCTTGTTTCTGTGAGATGATAGATAAGCTCAGTGTATTTTGGTATTGTCAAAGTGGTCCAGATCTGATGACAGGTATTTCATGGACAGATCAGCAGACAACAATATTCTACTTGATATTAACAGTACGACGGCAACTTTCGCCTCCGCCCGTTACAAGGTCAAATTTTACCGCTAAGGACTTTGGTGGACGACATTTGCCCCGTGGGTATGAGGAATGATATTTTTTCCCGCTGATTTTTAAACAACTTTTTACAGTTCATTACAGAAAATAAAAATCATCAATCGACTGTTAATACGTAAAAAATTACATGGATGTTGACTTTGTTTAACTTTTGATACCAAATTTACAAATCTGAAATGCCATCATCGCCGGAAGTCATTTTGATGTGTTCACTGCTTGGGTCACGGTAAGGAATGTTCTCGTCATGTTTACATTATTCAAGAGGTGTGAATTTGCCGTATAAAACAAAATAACAGTTAGAGAATAATAAAATATAAAACTATAATATGTTAATTTTATGTTGAGGTGAAATTTGTGAGCGGCGGACTCTCTTATTTGCAATAAATTGGAATTATAATCGAGGCTCCATGCGGACCTTCGTCGACATCGGTCAACGTAAAGGTTGCGAATTCTGCGCCGATGTATGCACAGCGTACACTGAACTCCCGACTGAAATACTCCCGGCGTACTATAAAAAAATCGAGAAAAATCGGTAGAACAGTGCTGATTTTGTGCAAATTAAACACATGTTCATTTCCATGTGTTAAATAGCGTCGGTGTTTTATGTTAGCAAATTCTTGTTAATTGAAATTAAATTTTTTTATAAAGTTTTGTCAGTCAAACTCATGCATTTTTATTGCATGTCAATTTGTCATGATAAATTGACAACAAACAAAACGAAACATGCATGACATATTTACTGCTTTCCTTTCTGGAATGATCTCTGCAGTATTAATAATCAATGGTCATCAGGGCTGTCAACTCTCACGCATTGGCGTGCCGCGTGAGTCTCACGCATGGGGTCACTTTCTCGCGGTCTCACGCAGGTAGTATAATCTCACTCCTAGGTAATAAATCTCACACAAAAAGCTGGAAAATGAGTATTATAATCAATTCCAGTAAACCTTTGACGAAAGCCGCGTATTTTAAGCATACATCGGCGTATTTACTGCGTTGGACGACTTGTCTCTAATTGGCTGCTGAGGCGATCTGCTGTTGCCAGTGGAAATTTATGAATGAACTGTGCGCCGACGCGTTGTTAGCTCGAATTTGCAACATCACGGCAGTCGCGCTTTCGTTTGGTTTGCTGCAAAATAGTATACCTCACACATCAAACAATGATCAAAGTAATATATTGTCCCAATCAGCTGCCCAATCAATTTTAATTTACGCTTTTAAGCTTTACGATGCCTAAAATCTTTTGGTTACAGAACATTGAAATCAAGAATTTTATCAAGATTTTAGGCCTCGTAAACTAAAGCTTTTAAGGCCCAAAATCTTGATAAAATTGAAATTGAGAATTAAATTGATTTTAATCAATGTTAGCTTTTATGCAAAGCTTTACGATGCCTGGAATCTCGACAAAATCCTTCATTTCAATGTGCCGTAGCTTTTACGGATCATTGAAATTGAAATTTATTGAGATTTTAGGCCTTATAAAGCTTTACTTGGCCTAAAATCTTGATAAAATTGAGAAATATTGCAATTACCCGTAGCTTTTATGCTAAGCTTTACGATGCCCAAAATCTTGAAAAAATCATTGATTTCAATGTGCTGTAGCTTTTACGGAACATTGAAATCAAGAATTTTAATCAGGATTTTAGGCATCGTAAATCTCGATAAAATTGAAATTGAGAATTTTAATTGATTTTAATTTTCCATAGCTTTTATGCAAAGCTTTACGATGCCTGAAATCTTGATAAAATCCTTCATTTCAATGTGCCGTAGCTTTTATGGAACATTGAAATTGAGAATTTTATTGAGATTTTAGGCCTTGTAAAGCTTTACTAAAAATAAAATTGAAATTGAGAATTATAATTGATTTCAATTACCCGTAGCTTTTACGCAAAGCTTTACGATGCCTAAAATCTTGCAAAAATCATTGATTTCAATGTGCGTAGCTTTTACGGAACATTGAAATCAAGAATTTAATCAGGATTTTAGGCATCGTAAAAGTCTCCATAAAATTGAAATTGAGAATTTTAATTGATTTTAATGTTCCATAGCTTTTATGCAAAGCTTTACGATGCCTGAAATCTTGATAAAATCCTTCATTTCAATGTGCCATATCTTTTACGGAACATTGAAATTGAGAATTTTATTGAGATTTTAGGCCTTGTAAAGCTTTACTAGGCCTAAAATCTCGATAAAATTGAAATTGAGAATTATAATTGATTTCAATTACCCGTAGCTTTTACGCAAAGCTTTATGATGCCTAAAATCTTGAAAAAATCATTGATTTTAATGTGCCGTAGCTTTTACGGAACATTGAAATCAAGAATTTTAATCAGGATTTTAGGCATCGTAAAGCTTGACAAGGCCTAAAATCTCAGTAAAATTAATATTGAGAATTTGAATTGATTTCAATGTTCCGTAGCTTGTATGCAAATCTTTACGACAGCCCTCGAATTAAGGATCTGAAGGGGCACGGCAACTTTTTAGGGCAAGTTGAAAATTGCCTTGGATTTTCACAGAAAAGGCAAGGCAGCACGGCAGTTTGTAATATTTCAAGAGGGCATCATGGCAACTGTTGAAAATTTGAGAAAGGCACCAAGGCAATTTCTCAAAAGTGATGAAAACACACACAAACATTGATAGATGATTTTATAATGAAGGGGCAGGGCTGGGGCACTGACGGCAACGTCATTAGAGGGCACGGCAAGTGACTGCCTTGGGTAAAGGACATATTTTGAGGGCATTACAGCAGTGGGGATGGGCACCCACGGCAAAATGCCATGGGTGCCGTGGGTTAATTCGAGGGCTGCTTTACGAGGCCTAAAATCTCAATAAAATCCTTCATTTCAATGTGTCGTAGCTTTTACGGAACATTTAAATTGAGAATTTTATCAAGATTTTAGGCCTCGTAAAGCTTTACTAGGCCTAAAATTCAATAAAATTGAAATTGAGAATTTTACTTGATTTTAATGTTCCGTAGCTTTTATGCAAAGCTTTACGATGCCTAAAATCCCGATAAAACCCTTGATTTCAATGTTCCGTAGCTTTTACAGAACATTGAAATCAAGTATTTTATCAAGATTTTAGGCCTTGTAAAGCTTTACCAGGCCTAAAATCTCGTCAAAATTGAAATTGAGAATTTTAAATTGATTTTAATGTTCCGTAGCTTTTATGCAAAGCTTTATGAAGCCTAAAATCATGATAAAATCCTTGATTTTAATGTTCCGTAACTTTTACGGAACATTGAAATGGAGAATTTTATTTGCTAAGCCTAAACTCTTGATATAATTGAAATTATAAATTTTATATAGATTTTAGGCCTCATAAAGCTTTACGAGAAAAACATGTTTGTTCTTGTAAAATGTTTCTCCATTTTAAGATATTATTTCTTGAATTTCCTCAACTAGGTGATAGCAGTGATGTCAACTTAAAGTGAATTGTACAGTTGTAGGCTCAGCAACTGCTTTCAGGAGATGTTAGTTGTGTGGCTTCCAAATCAGAATGTATATTGATGAACTCAACAGTACAAAACGCTGGTATGTACAATGAGTAACTGCTTTATTGGGTGATAAAAGGATTAGGTCATATGGCTTAAAATGCGAATAAATGTATACCTCAATAAAATTGTCCAGAATGATTGATACCTCAAACAATGGTCCAGAATTAGTCATAGTTTTTGCAGCTACCTACTTACAGCTGGATTGTAGCTCTGCAAATCAACTACATGTACTATGTGAATTTTAACTAATGTACCATATTCCAATAAGCGCCCACCCAGGGTATATTCAATTTGCTAAAGGGTACCATTAATGTTGAAGTGACAGATAGATGTTGATAGTGAAATAGCTGGAGGACTACACATCGGTGTAAACTTGCAATACATTTTCTACATCAGAAAAGCTACAAGAACGTCTCAGGACCCTTTTATAACATACGTAAATTCATCTCTAATAATCGCCCCTCACAAAAAATTAGGTAAACCAGGTAAAAAATAAGCACCCACCCAAAATGACTTCGTTAAGCGCCCTGGGTGCTTATTGGAATGAATACGGTACTGGATAAATCAATTGAGAATCGTAAAAGAATTCAAATTTATTGCCATCATTCCTTTTCACAACTGCAATCCCAGATTATTACAGAGCCCCGAATAATCTTGGGGCCGACATACTATCCTTAACTTGGTAACTCGGGGCCCATCTTGGTAACAGGGCACAGACTTAGTAACTTGGGGCCCACATGATAGTAACTTCACTTGAAGCCCCGAGGTAGTATTTTAGTTTTTAGTGCTCTGATTTTGAAGCGCAGGCCCTAATTTATTGTCGGGGCCCAAGCTATTAATTAAGTCAGGCCCCAAGATATTTTTTTTTTCCCTGTCATTTTTAATTGATATTTTGGTTTATTTCTTTACAGATGAATTTTGAACTTCTACTGGCGGAACCACCTGCAGCAACAAGCTAATAAAGCAAGAGACAGATTGAGATGATGATACAGTGATGATGATGCTCCATAGCAATCACCTGTGCCATATATCATGTCAGCAATTCAACTAAGTTCAAGCGAATTAAACTTTGAGGGGAAAATTATTGACAGAAAAAGACATCTTGTCAAAATGGCTGGTAGGGCCTACATGTAGGCCTACCTATCTATAGGCTTAGTGGACTAGCTGGTAGCCTAGCCATCACCTACTGTTAATATGATATTTTACAACAGTGAAACTCGTAATTTAAAATTATGATAATGTGTTTGTGGACTGCAATTAAGTCAACAAATTAATACTGGACACAGTGGTAACTATGCAAGTTAAACAAAGGGCGAGTTTTAAGAAAGGTGAGTTAAAGAAAAGGCGAGTTACCACCCCCCACAGAGATTAGGGTTTTTTGTCAATTACCCTACACAAAGTAAGCTAAAGGCGGACGACAAAGCTATCAAGTCCCATCGGTGAGTTACGACAACACCATCAAGTCCCACCGGCGAGTTTATGACAACACTATCAAGTGATTCAAGTCCTGTTCACCAGTTGAGGTTCATGATTGAAAGAAAAAATCCACTTTACTCTTTATCAGATTGTAATCTTAACTCGCCAATGGGACTTGCTGTAAAAATCTTAACCCGCTGATAAGACTTGCCATAACTAATAACTTGCTGATGGGACTTGCCGTGAATTTTAATTCGCCGATTGGACTTGCCGTAACTTGTCTGCTGGACTTGGCATGACTTGCAGTAAAAATCTTAACTCACCGGTGAGACTTGCCGTATTCTAACCAGGGGCACTCTTTAATCTCTGCAAGGGCCAGGGGGTAACTTATCTAACTCACCATTTTCTCTCGCTCTAGCTCGCCCATTTTTCACTCGCCATTAATTTTAAGGCCAAAAAGATAATTGTTTGTTTTTCCTTCACAGCTTTGAAAGAGGAGGTGCGGGCAGGTGGATTAAAAAAAAAAAAAAAAAATTTTGGAGTGTTCCTGGATATAGAGCCATTAGAAAGTAAAAATTATTAATCGGAATAAAAAGATTCTGAAACATGCATGGAACTTGCATGTAAAAAACAAACACAATGTACATGTAATTTGACCCCTTTGTCTTAAAATTGTTTTAAAAACCAATGAATCATGTTTGAGCCTGGTCACCTCCTTAACCATCCTGTCTGGCTTTATCTGTTTTCCTTTTCAATGTTTTGTGTGAGTATTTTGAATAAAATTGGAATGATCACAGATCCTGGTCTGTGGAATGATGTAACTTCTAATCAGATCGTCATAAAGGGGCTACATTAGTTTTTGCAACAAAGACAGTTTGGTTGCATTGTTAAATCAACATTACTGATGTCAATATAATTAGGGGCTGTCAGTTTGGAAGGGGAGTCATAAATTTTCAACTGGAGCTTGCAACTAAAGTGATATTAAAAATTTGTCAAAATTTGGCGGTTACAATCAAAATTTGTGCATGGTACACATGAATGTCCCCAATGAATGCTATAGATCTACTACTTTGTTTACCATATTTATAATGACAAGATTTTGAATACTGTGATTTGAAAAGAAAAATTAGTTCAAGGGATTCAGGTTAGGCGACAAAAACAACACCTTGTTATCTGGGCGGGCTGAACTTTCAAGTAGGGTCGGTCAGTCAGGTCTCTTTTTTTTTTTTTATGAACCCACCTAAATCAAGTTGGGGAAATACAAACAAAAAATTGTTCCTGATATTTTCAAAATTTGGGTCGGCATTCCTTTGTACAGGAAAATTTGTTTCCCAAACTGTGGAAAATTTGGGTCGATCAGGCCCATAGAACAGGGTTTTCTTTTTTCGTCGTCTTATCATAACATCCAAAAGTGATAATGTAGCTAGTTTGTGAAGCAGGTTCTTGTATGTGAACCTTTAGGCAATAAAAAATGATTCCCAAAATGTGCTTATGATTTGAAGTTATGTTTTGTGTGTTTTTGTTTTTGATAACATAATGGTGTAAAAACTACTTAAAGTTAGGGTTAAAGAAGCTATCCCATTTTTGGTTCAGCATGTTGAAGTTCCTTAGGGAATAGGTCAAGGTTGAGATTTTTGTCCATGTCAATTCTGTTCTGTCACATCAAAGTGAAGCATGTCAGTTCCTATGTTATGTGGAGTACTGGCCATGCAGGCACTATGAAGTTTTGGATGAGAAAACAGACATTTTGATGATAAACAGCGAAAATGAAAATATTTTTTTTGGATGAGAAACAAATAATGTTTGTGGTGAGCTAAATTTACTGGGGATTATCAACTGTAGTGTCCCCAGTTTCAATGAGACAATAATAATAGACACTACGATGAGAAAATTTATCTCACCACAAATAGCAGTTTTTTTTAAAAAAAAAAAATTGAAAATTTAAATTCTTTTCATTTTGGCCATTTCTCATCAAAATATCTGTTTCTCATCATGACCCTCCTCTAGTTTCGGCACACTTAACACAAAAAAAAAAAAATGGAAAAAAAGGAAGTTATAGACCCAAAACTTACTTGTTAAGGTTGGAAAGTGGAGAAATGCTGCTAAAAGCTGCAGGCAGGAGATTTTTCAGCTGATCAGCTTTTTTGACTATCTTTGGTTCTCATCTTTTTTCATGCATGAAAGCTGGATAAAGTCTGTACATTTTTTAAAAGTAATTAAAATTACTTTTGCTTCTATTGAACACCCAGGGACACATTGAATTTAATAGTATGCATTGCTAGCATTTTTTAGTACAATGTAGCAGTATTTCTCCAGTTTCCAACCTATAACAAGTAATTTAGGGTCTATAACTTGGAACTTGTTTTTTGGAGTTTGTTTCACCTGTTACTGGAATTTTGACTCGGGTAGGCCAAGGACGGACGGGCCCAAGAGTACCCGGGAATTGGTGAGAGCCTTAACACATTTTGTAGTCACTGGAATTGGTTTTGTATGTACGTTAAAAGTACTTGATGATAACAAAAAATCCTGATAATACAAACCCCAAAACCTGTGCCCCATAGATTCCGTGTTGAAGAGGTTCCACTTTACAAAGGTGCAGCAGTGGCAGCAGTTTTATGAAATAGGACCCCTGGTTCACTAGGTAATCACCCCGGGGATAATCACAGGTCCAGGAGCCACTTTTTCCAACTGTGTGGCTCCTGGTCCAGACCTGCTTATTTCCAGGCTTGTAGGTGGGGTGCTTATGGCATGGGCAATTAATGGAACAAATACGGTATAGGCCTACCCCCAAAGTATGTGTATAGTTGTATACTCAAAAATGGCTTGTTCCCCTGCTAATAATACTTCCTTTCTGTTGAGATGCAAATAATCTTACAGTAATACTGTAAATACAGTACTGATTCCTATGCAGACCCGTAACCAGAAGGGGCAGCAGCCCCCATGCCCAAAATGTCCCATTTGCTCGTGTTGCGAGCAAAAAAATGGGAAGGTCAAAAAAGGTCAAAATTTTGGGGAAAAAAGCCACTTTTTCAAAATCTGCTGCCCTCCAGTCAAAATTTTGAAAAAAGGTCCACATTTTCAAAATCAGCCCCCCAAATAAATCATGGTTAATAGGCAAGCGAATAAAAGAAACCCTGTTCTACGGGTGGACTAAGTAGGGTTGGTCGGTCGGCTTTTTTTACCAAAATCTGTAAATAATTTGCAATTTTGTATTTGAAAATACAAAAAAAGATTTGTTCCTGAAATTTGGGTTGGCAGAGGACAAATTTATTTTCCAATTTGTTCAAAATCTGGGTCGGTCGGGCCCGCAGAACAGGGTTTTCTTTTTTTGTCCCCTTACTGGCCTGTTCCTATGCCTATGGCTGTGAGTTGTAGAATTGGAGTCTGGCATACTTGACTTGATTCGCTTATTTGCGACTTGACACATTAATTGGACACAAAAAGCACAGTGATTAATAGGCACAGGCCCAGCGCTTAGACGTTGATCCACAAGTCTCAACCTTTATAGGTTGTCGCTGACCACTTCGCCCATATCATTTCATAAACCATTTAACACAGGGCTTTACAGCTCCCGGTTGAGGCTAAGAAGCACACACTAGACATTCCACAATTATCCTTCACAGCCAGGATCAGCTCCCCAAGTTTCGTATGGGTTTAATACAATGAGGCAATAAGCAGTGAGTTCTTTGTCCATTGGAATTTCAAGCTAACCTAAAGTGTACTAACCACCGCCAGGGTTTGAAACCGCAACCTCTTGCACTAGTCTAACGCCTTATCGATTAACTTGACTGCTTCTGTCAAGCATTATGAATGAATTGTGTCAATTTACGGGCCTCGCAATATACAATCCAATTCGAGCGCAGCGTCTAATGTCGTGGGGTCCGCTTAGCGCTTAGGCCCCCTTGTCATTTTCAGTGAGCATGTGCATATTTTACTGATCGCAATATTGAATCATGCACTATAAAAGTTAATTGTGTACATATTAAAAGTTAATCGCGCACAGCATACACACGTACAAGGGCGGTTTGTCGGCACACTTACGGTCACGCAATCGCTTAAAATTATTGACGCCACTACCGAACTTGGAAGTGAATCAATGTATAGTAAATTGCTGTGAACATACAAAGCGTGCACTTTGTTAACACCGGCTACACCGCAGAAGTCATATACGCTCTCGATCATCAATGGTTTACTTCCAGCAAAATAATAGGGAGTTTGTAAATCTAGCATGTCTAGGCCTAAGGCCGCACTAAACAATCATTGTGCGTCCGTGGAGTTGGACATGTTGGATGCATAAATTGTTCAGTGTGCCCTTATAGGGCTTAGGCCTAGATTTCCCGCTAGATTTTTGACAAACTCCTAGTTTGCCAGCCCATAAATCATAATAGATCTGCTCAAGTGCCCAATACACTTTAAAAGAAAATTTAAATTATCACATCCCGTTTCAGTTCATGAATTTTCAGTAAGCTTATCGAGTGATGATCATTCACATGCCACAGACTGTGCAGAGAGGCATCAGCCCAGATCGTGTCCGAGCTTAGCTTTGGATCTCAATCTTAATATCAAATAGGCCTAAGCTTATTATACATGTTATACGGGCCAGGTAAAGAACCAGACCAGCAGCGACCGCCGCCAGCACAGTAAGACAACACCGGCCGTGGCCGTGTCCTGGGCAGCTCTGGTCTGGGCCTGGCGAGCTCAATGACCAACCAGGCCGGAATTTCCGTCAATCATAAAGATTATTAATTCCAACTTTGATTTCTAAATAGAAAATACGCCGATTATCGTCATTGATTTGAAAAAATATATAATTACAAGCATTTTATGTTAACGAATTCAAATTCATAAAAGAAAGGCAATATATTTAATTGTTTTTAATAATTGAAGGTAATATTATTGATCATGGCTGATTGTGCGTGTACGCATTACGCACAGCTCTGAAAAAACAACAAACTTGGGGTGTGAATTTGCCGTATAAAACAACCAATTTGTATAAGGTTAGGGATACAAATTTCATTTAGGAAGCGTCTAACACATGGGAAAATATCAACGGCGGCGAGCTCAGAAAAAAGGTGTTTTGAAGGATTTTGTAAAACGCGTCGGTGAATGCGTAGTCAGAATTTTCAAATGTTTACGGAGATTAAACCTTTTTTTCTCCATCAAGTGAAAACATTTGATTTGTTTCAGTTTAATGGAACTTCTAATCATATGTTTATCTCTTTTAAAAAATATGTGAATTTGAATAAATAAAATTCTTTCATGGTAAAATAGCCAATGTTTTTTTTTTTTTTTTGGCACGAAAATACGGGCCCTTTAAATTTAAAAAATATGACGTCATTCAAAGGTCACGTACGGTAAAATAAACCGGAAGTAGATGAAGTTGCCGTCGTACTGTTAAGATTTGACTAGATGATATACAGGCTGCATAATTTGGATCCTTTCAAAAGAATAAAAACATTAACCTCTTAAGACTTACTTTTTTGGAAACCTTGTAGATAACAACCCAGCAAACACAAAACGTTTTCGACATCATTCGCAAAAGGTTATAAAAGGTTGTCAGAAAACGTTTAAATGTCGGGTTATATAAAGGGTATATTCAGTCAGCCGCCTGGACAACCAATTCTTTAGAAATGCTTAGTCGCGCTAAAAGTCGATCGATACATGTAAAAATCAGCACAATTCAGAGATACACCTTTTTGCTATGAAATTAATTTTCTCGGTCAAATATAAAGCAATATTTTTTTTTCCTTCAGTAATGTCAGTTAAAAACTTGGTGCTTGGATATACATTTTTTTTTAAATCCTGGTGTTAAAATTAAGCATCAAATTGTGTCTTTTAGTGTGATATTTTTGATTTTATAGGCCTTGAATTAGCCCTGCGAGCTTTTTACGGAATTCATGTTTTAGCGCCTCAAACTAATATAGTTTGCTAAAGAAAGATATTTCCCACCTCTGTAAAGCACATCGTGTGGGTCTATATGTTATAGTTTTGTCAGAATTTCCGTTTTTGTTTTACCTTTTTCCATTCATGTTCGAAAATGTCAAATCAGTACTTTTATCTCGAGAGCAACCAGCAGAAATAGTCGATATTTCCTTTGTTGTTATCCAGGTCAATTTTTCATTGAAAGCAAATTGCCCGACCAGCGATTAAATCCCCAATTGGGTGTTCTGGTTAAACATGATCAGTAGGAGCGCTATAGGTCTGGGAATTTCTTTGCTATATTGAAGTTCTGGCAACACTATAGCCATGCCGGTATTCCTATTAAACCCAGGGATATCGATCGACAATGCTTGTGCTAGCCTTAGATTTCAGCGTTGATTTTGAATTTTTTTCAGCCGACAGTGAAAGATGGTGAAATCAAAACGGAAATTCTGACAAAACTATGATATATCGCCCACGGTGATGTGCGTTAGAAAGTTGGGAAAAATCCTTCATTAGCGAACTATATTACTTTGAAAAGCTAAAAGGTTGATCCAAAAAAGGCTCGCGGGCAGAGTTTAAGCCTATCAAAATCGAAAATCTTACATTTAAATGACTGAATTTCACGCCTTGGTTTAACACTAGGATTTGAAAAAAAAAATACAGTATCAAGCGCTACAATTTGACCTGACATGTACTGAAAAAATAAAAATGATTGCTTTTTATTTGGCCGAGAAAATTAATTTTACATTGAAAAGGTGTAACTCAAAATTTAGCTCATTTCAACACCAAATTCGATCGTTTGTATTGCCTCATTAAATGACTGAGTGAGCCTTGCAGAACAAAAGAATCCGTTGTCTAGGTTGCTAACTGTATTAAGAGTATAAAACATTTTCATAACCTAATAAAAAACATTTTCTTGATAATCTACTGCTCAGCAAACAAAAATGTTTTACAGAAAACGTTTAAATGTCGGGTTATATAAAAGGTATAAAAACGTTTTAATAACATTCCAAAAACATTCTTGAAAACCTGATACAAAACATTCTAAACAAAATGTTATTTTGGGGTTGAAAAAATATTTTGCGAAAAATGTTTGCCCAAAAATATTTTCAATAACGTTTTAAAAACGTTGTCATGACCTTTATATAATCCGACATTTAAATGTTATTAAAAGGTTTGAAAAAAAAAATATTTTAAGAACATTTCTGTGTTTGCTGGGTTAAAATATTTTAACATAATGTTATTTAAGTATTGACACAATATTTGGCAAAAATGTTTGCAAAAAAAGTTTACAATAACATTTTTTGAAAACATTTAAAAATATTGTTGTAGTGTGTTTTCATACAAAACGTTTTAAAACGTTATCATGACCTTTATATAACCCGACATTTTAACGTTTTTACCTAAACCAAAAGCCAAAATATAACTTATTTAAAACGTTTTTAAAACGTTTTTGTGTTTGCTGGGAAGATGATAAGCTGAGGGCAGTTGATGTCATCAAAATGTTTCAGATCTGATGACAAATACTTGATGAACAGATTATAATAATCTGTGTGACATTTAAGTCCTACAGGGTACATAATTTCAATACTTTCAACAGAATCAACACATTAACTTCATAAGACTTCTTTTTTGGGGGAACCTTGTATTTGTGAGATGATAAGCTGAGGGCAGTTGATATCGTCAAAATGGTCCAGATCTGATGGCCAATATTTTCTTGGACCAATTAAAATATAGCCTAAAGTTGGTACTTTAGTTTGCCAATCTATTATTAGGCTAAAAATGCTTTGTCTTTTTATTTTTTCCCCTTTTTTCAGTTTTTTTGCTGTAAACTCAACATATTGAGAAATTTTTAACAAAAATTTACTTGATTCAATTACAGGTATAAAACAATTATTGATATTTGTACTTCAATATTCAACCACTATTTTATGTTGTGTACATTTTAAATTTTTAAAAACACTCGCAAATGACACCTTAATTCAAAATTATGTTTTAAAAAAATCTTTAAAAAAATAAAAACAAAGAAAAAAAATACACTCTGTTTTTGAAACTGCCAAACACTTTCAGACCTAGCATTATTTTTTTAACCTTAAAAATAAATAAATATTAAGATCTCATTATATGCTTTATAAGTTTGATCCTTTCCAATCGAATCAACACAATTTTTGGGCGTCCAAATCTGGGAATATTTTCAGATAATGTCTATTTCATTAAGTTTGAAAAAAAATCTTAAGTTAATGTTACAAATGCGCGCTAAGCGCATGAAAAATGTTGCCATATTGAAGCTAAATTGATGAAATATGGTGCAAAAGTGGACCAAATTCACACGCAGCGCGGAAAAAATTGCACTTTGGGGGCTAAAATGGCCAAATATGAGGTTAATTTGGTCAGAAACCCACATACAGGCGTCAACATTGGGGGATGTTTGTATAAGGGTCCCTAAACATGGAATCATTATTGTGTTAGCTTTCCAAATATGGGTACATATATGAGTTTTGAGGTCGTTTTTTAAAGTTACGACCATTTATATGCAAATTGGCAGGATTTTCCCATAGACTTACTGTATAACTTTAGACACAACAAATGGCGGCTTTTTGGAAGTTGTTGCAACTCTCCATATATAGGGACCCTAGTTTGTATGGACCATCCCCCTGGCAAAATATTGGGGATAAATCCCCATTCCCCGGATCTACGCCTATGACCAAAATTCTTTCTATTTTCCAGGCTTTTATAAGAAAGAATAATTATCAACATCTTTTCACTTTCTAGTATAATTTAGGACACTTTCAAAGGAATGTATTAACTCTATCAAAATGTGGTCATAGCATTGAAAAGTGTTACTGTAAACTTTTACAAAACATTTTGAAAAGAAAAAAAAATGTTCTGAAAATGTTTTCTGGTAACTTTTGTGCCCGCTCCAATTTGAAACAGATACAAAGATATGTGCTTGTTGAATAAGCACAATAACAATGTGTCATTGTTCTGCAAAGAAAATTTGTAGACATGGAAAATTGAAAAAAAAAAGAAGTTTTTTTCTCTTTGAATTAAACAATATTATGGATGACATACTCAAGAATTTCCATTGAAAGAAAAAATAAGTTGAACACAAAACGGATGAGTGATGTCGCTATTGTGGTAAAATGCAGTGAAGAAAAATTGATGATGTTACAACCCTATCATCAGTACATCACCTGTACATGCCAGTGTTATGCTGCCATCTATTGACAATCCCATAAACAGACGTCTATGTGACACATGCCCAGACTAATTAAGAAGCGGAAACCCATCAATAAGGGATAAAAGGAGAACAAAAAATAAATAATGGCAGTAATTGGATAAAGACTCAAGATTTAAGGATGCAAGGCCTGCTGCATGTTTTTATTCGACGTTCTATGCAACATGTCTTCTTTACTTAGTGTTTAACTTCTAAGAAATGTTTGACGTAATATCGATAATATATTTCCAACAGGTTAGCGACATCAAATGTAATTGATTTCCCATCAACACATTTTTAAAACAGATTAAATACCGAAAACTTGTTGAACAAAATAATCTACCTTGAATATTTGGTGTATTAGAAGTACCTTGGCAGTGTATAATTTATATTATGTTGAAGCAGTGTGTCTGGTTTTTTTCTCAACTTTAAATATTGTCCACATATGGCTGGTTATGGATCACATATGTGACCCGTTCTGACAAAACCAGGACCTAACAAAACCTGTAAGCACAGGACAATAAGCTTCAAAATGATACCAAAATTATATACATAGCATCAATACTTTTCAAGATATGGATAATTTAATGATACCTTGATATTTTTGCCAAACTGCTAATCTGAGCCTGCTTTACACAGGATTGAATAGAGATTATCATAGTTCAACCAGTGGCGTAGCTGGCAGGGGGGCAATTGGCCCCCTGGCAAAATTGTCTATTTGGGCCCCGCCCCTAGCGCTATTTGGGCCCCGCCCCTGGCCTAGTGCAAGGAAAAAAGAGGAAAAAGGAGAGAGAGAGGAAAAAAGGGTGGAGAGAGAAGGGAGAGGAAGGGAAAAATGGTACTATATATCAAAATGTGTTGCTTTTAGGGCGCTAGCGCTAATAATCCTTCTTTTTTTTTTTTGCTCTTCACTTTTTCAAACCACCGAAAAAAAAGGGGTCATCCTTTTTGGGCTGTTGAGGAAGGGGTGGCAAAATTTTTGTTTGGTGGATTCGGGCCCCCACCCCATACAGGCTTGCCCTCCCTGGAAAAAATCCCAGCTACGCCACTGAGTTCAACCCAAAAATCCTGTGCTTTTATATGTATTTGGCCTAGTGAGGCATCAATACTAGTAATATATAAAATTAAGTTACAGTTAGCATCCTGGACAACCGATTCTTTTGTTATGCAAGGCTCACTCAGTCATTTAATGAGGCAATACAAACGATCAAATTTGGTGTTGAAATGAGCTAAATTTTTAGTTACACCTTTTCGATGTAAAATTAATTTTCTCGGCCAAATGAAAAGCAATCATTTTCATTTTTTCAGTAAATGTCAGGAAAAATTGTAGTGCTTGATACTGTATTTTTTTTTTCAAATTCTAGTGTTAAACTTAGGCGTGAAATTTAGTCATTTAGTGTAAGATTTTCGATTTTGATAGGCTTAAACTCTGCCCATGAGCCTTTTTGGATCAACCTTTTAGCTTTTCAAAGTAAGATAGTTCGCTAATGAAGGATTTTCCCCAACTTTCTAACGCACATCACCGTGAGCGATATATCATAGTTTTGTCAGAATTTGCGTTTTCATTTCACCATTTTTACTGCCGGCGGACCATTTTTCAAAATCAAGGAGTGAAATCGAAGGCTAATACTAGCATTGTGGATCGATATCCCTGGGTTTAATAGGAATACCGGCATGGCTACAGTGTTGCTAGAACTTCAATATAGCAAAGAAATTCCCAGGCCTATAGCGCTCCTACTGATCATGTTTAACTAGAACACTCAATTGGGGATTTGGGCTACCAAATCGCTGGTCGGGCAATTTGCTTTCAATGGAAAATTGACCTGGATAAACAACAAAGGAAATATTGACTATTTCTGCTGGTTGCTCTCGAGATAAAAGTACTGAGTTAGACATGTTAAGAGCATGAAGGGAAAAAGGGTAAAACAAAAACGGAAATTCTGACAAAAACTATAATATATAGACCCACATGATGTGCTTTACAGAGGTGGGAAATATCTTTCTTTAGCAAACTATATTAGTTTGAGACGCTAAAAATGAATTCGTAAAAAGCTCATGGGCTAACTGAAGGCCTATAAAAATCCAAAATATCACACTAAAAGACACAATTTGATGCTTAATTTTAACACCAGGATTTGTAAAAAAATGTATATCCAAGCACCAAGTTTTTAACTGACATTACTGAAGAAAAAAAAAAATATTGCTTTATATTTGACCGAGAAAATTAATTTCATAGCAAAAAGGTGTATCTCTGAATTGTGCTGATTTTAACATGTATCGATCGACTTTTAGCGCGACTAAGCATTTCTAAAGAATCGGTTGTCCAGGTTGCTAACTGTTGTTGTAGAGAAGATAAAACTGCACGCATCGGTAAACAAAAAGTATAAATGTAATGTGTTCATAGATTATTTAACTGTTCTTGCTTAAGGGGACTCGATCTTTTGTGCGTAATTATAGAGGGCCAGGGGATTCACTCTATCATTAAAAAAATTATTTGATGAAGTCAAAGAGCCCTAGGAATAAAAACTGCAGTGTAATTCACGCCAGATACAATTTCTTTATACGACAAAAATTAATTTTTGTAATCGATCAAAAACAAACGTTTTATATCAATTTTAAATTTAGCCTGAATCCGTAAATATGGTACCTCTCGCCCTTTTTTAGGTCAAGGCTATTTTTACCATTATGCAGCGAACCATTGTTGAAGCTTCAGCAAAGAGATTCATTTGGTAGGATTGTTGAGATCATTAACTGGTTGATTATGTTAGCCAAATCCAATAAATATTACTCACGGAACTGAGCTTTCGCCATCTTGGCTGATGGCTTGATCACAGATGAACTGGTCCACTGCTTTTCCCGCGAAACTTGGTTGCTATAGACGCATCCTCGTTACTCCGGAAGTGATGTTGATTTAAGCAGTGGGTCATATACATGATCTAGAAAGTACGCACCCGTCGTCAGCGGTTAAGTGAGTTCTTCCCCTTTTTTTTTTTTTTTATGGACTCCCTGACTCTTCTTGTGAAGGCGTTAGAGTCTCTATCCAGTAATTTGGCCCCCTCCCAGTCGATGACGTGATTTTCTTGTGCTACGTGGTCGGTTATTGCGGACTTGTGCTGTTCGGTGGTAGAGAGCTTTCTGCTGGCTCTGGTGAAATTTTTGGTGGCGATCTTTTCAGTGTCTTTCTGATGCTCCTTCTTCCTTACCCCAAATGGTCTACCAGTCTCACCTATGTATGATTTATTACACCCTTTGCACGGGATGTCATGTATATGACCCACTGCTTAAATCAACATCACTTCCGGGTAACGAGGATGCGTCTATAGCAACCAAGTTTCAGGGGAAAAGCAGTGGACCAGTTCATCTGTGATCAAGCCATCAGCCAAGATGGCGAAAGCTCAGTTCCGTGAGTAATATTTATTGGATTTGGCTAACATAATCAACCAGTTAACATTGTTGAAGCTATTTCACATACATGTACAAAACATTCTAGAGAAAGAATGAGGATATATAGTGTTGAAATATCTTTTGTTGATTTTGATATAAAATTGGATCGATTGAGCCAAGATTTATTGGTCGAGCTATTAGTTTTAAAATATTGGACGAGACGTAGTCGAGTCCAATATTTTAAAACTCATAGCGAGACCAATAAATATTGGGCGTAAAGCATCCAATTTTATTATTATTATGTGTTGGATCCAATATTTTTACACACTTGGATCCATCAAAACATAATAATGAATGATAATGTCATGAAGTCGTAAAATTTTAAACAAAACATTGCGACGCAGATAATTCCCGACTTACGCAATTTCATCATCACATCAGTGTCTTTATTATTTGTTTGAAACCTTTCCCAAACGTTCGTGCTATTTATGCATAAAACTGCTAATCTATCTTTACAAAACACATCTTTTTTAGTAAACAAAAGGCTAAAGATGGCATTATGAGATTTATCTTTTATCATTACACTCATCCGCTCAACTGCCACGGTGGCCGAGCGGTAAAGCGCTAGACGCGTAATCGAAGGTAGTTTAGAATCGCTGGTTCGAGACCCACACTGCAAAAACAAGTGTTTATATTTAAACACCATATTGTGTTTATCAGAGCGACACTTAATAAACACATAATTCATGTTAATGGTCTAACACTAATGTTAATGGTTCTAACACTAATGTTCATAACATGCTCTGATAAACACAATATGGTGTTTAAATATAAACACTTCTTTTTGCAGTGCAACGAAGCCTGTGGAAACTTTTTTTTTTCTTCAAAATTCATGATCGCATTCGAAATGAGTCACTTGTCGGTAAATCATGTATCGTATCCTTAATGTTACAAGTAATCAGTGTTCAATTTTCTTTTTCTTGTGATGTTATTTGCAGATCTCTTTTTTTCTCTGTGATCTGGAACAATACCACAGCCACAATTGGTAAGTCAGCATAACATTTACTTTATCATGCACCAGAGCCAAATTTGTTTGATTTTTGGATCGACCGTCAATGCTGCTTTGATGCAGGTGGTATGCGCCGTGCATTCTCTAAATTCAGTAAATTTCCATCATCAACCCATATAATTGAATGGGATTCGAACAAACAAATAGGCCTATGTTAATAAATAACATAAATACAAGCTAAAACCATTGGGGTTTGATAATGAACCCCACAAAACTAACCGAGTATATGGAAAATGCCCTCTCCGACCATCATGCCACTCACCTCCTGCTTTAGTGCTTGTTATAATGAACTATCAACTAATTAATCAGAAGTAATGGTAACTGTATTGGTCTATGTCATTGCATGCAGAGATTCATATGTAATCACAATTAACAATAGTCAATAAATTGATTTTATAAATAACAAGGATCAACCAATAAACATCAACAGTCGATCGAAAAATTGAACTAATTTGGTCCTATTACTTTACTAAGGGTGTGACAGGCTGTGATGATGCCAGAGGCCAGAGGGTGGGATAGGGGTAAATATTATAGTTGTTTTTATATGACAGAGATATTCCCACTGTGGTATATAGAATTTGGTTCGTCCTGGTAGAAAATAAACAACCTGCCAGGGGGAACAGCTACTATGCAGAGTTTTAGTGCCATCAAAATTATCTATCTGAATTGCAAATTAATATTGCTAACCAGCCTGCGTTATGCTATTATTGTGAATATTTTATGTGAAGTACATTTCCCTCTTTAGTAGAAATTGGTTCCCCTGCTGGCAGAAAATACAATATGCCAAGGGGAACAGTAACTTTGAAAAATTGGGGGTGATATTCAAAGTTTAAATTTGTGAATTGCAGAAAAAATTTATTGTATTCAATATAACCTCTTGTAATAAAATATGACTTTAATTTAATTTATTTTTTCTTAACTAAGATTAACTAAGTGACTAATTTTTTAACAATAACGATCAACTTCAAACTGGGTATGATGATAGGATATGGTGGCTTCTTGTGCTGTATAGTTTTGAATATTCATGAATATTAATGAGGTAATTTGAATATTTAGCCTCAATTTTCATTAATCCACTTAAAGTTTGTTTAGTTACATTTTACATATGCATAAAAACTTCCTTGTGTATTAAACAACACTAATTTAACAGAAATATCAACAACGTTACCTCAGCTGTCAGCCACGACACTGGAGGCACGTAAGGTGCAAGCGAGACGACAACTCCACGAAATCGATATCGTGTTCAGACAAGATATACAGTCGTGACACTTAATGTGCCTCAGGGTTATATGACTTGTTGAATTGGTTGTTGCTATGACTAAGCCAAAATGACATCATACCCAGTGGCATAGTTCACTGAGCTCCAGTTAACAATCATAATGAAAAGTTGACCCCAGGTTGTGTAGCATGAGTTTTGTATCCAATAGTGCAGAGGTCATTTTATGATTGTGCAAGCATAGAGGGTTAATGAATTGTGTCCTGGTAGATGAGATTTTTTGAGATTGCAGTGTAAATTTGTCTTTAGGTGTCTGGCTATCACTTCAACAATGTAGTGTACATTTGGGAGGCACTACTCGATCCCTATTCCAGAAAAATACAGCACTAATTTTTTGGGATTAAAATAATATTATCAAGTTCTGCCAAATGAAATACTGTACAACTTAAAGCCATATTATAACATTTGCTGAGGAAGACGCCCTCACTGAATTTTTAAAATTCCTTTTTACACGATTAAATTGTACTTTATTAAACCAATATACCCTGCAAAAATCAAGACTCTATGTGTTGTAGTTTTGTCAAAATCCAAGATTTTGAATAAAACGCCGGAACCGGCGCTTTATTAGTCGAACGCATACACGATGTTCATAACACACAGTACGTACATGGGGTGCGGAACATGACCGAAGGAGTGGTACGTATTGGCGACATGTGCGCTGGTAGTAAATTCCAATTTTCTTTGCTT
The DNA here is from genome assembly GCF_039555335.1 of Amphiura filiformis. Taxonomy (NCBI): domain Eukaryota; kingdom Metazoa; phylum Echinodermata; class Ophiuroidea; order Amphilepidida; family Amphiuridae; genus Amphiura; species Amphiura filiformis. The sequence goes on from NC_092629.1 coordinate 65,945,913, forward strand.
TGCCGTAGTTGTTCGGCTCAAAAATGAAAGGGGATATGTCTGACAGTAAAAGCTAACATTTTATGGCAAAGAAATGCTAATCTATTTTGTTTGAAAATGTTATAATATGGTTTTAATGATGGCCCCCATTTGCATGGTGAAACCATAATGGATGCTTCATCTGCTATGTATGCAGGAACAAGAAAATAAACCTTGGAATAATGGACTAGCGTATGAGGGGGCTGTCAAATGGTTTCCTGTTCTACCATGATGTACTTGGCTTAGATCAAGAGTTTTGTAACATGGATTTGTAACAACAAAATATTCCAGATAAGGGTTACACAATTACACAATGGGTAGTGCCATGGGGGGCACTCGACTTGGGAAGTGATAGGGATGTGTGGACAGCAGTTCCAAACTAGAGGTCTTTCAGTGAGAGCCTAGACACCAAAACAGGGGGTCTTTTGGTGAGAAGAAAAAAAAAGGGGATCTTTCCATGAGACTGGGGGAAATCTTACCAAAAAAGGGGGTAATTCAGTGAGACTGGGAAAATTTAGGGTCAAAATATAAAAGTTGATACAAAGTTTGACAAATTTGAAAAAACAAAATGAAAAAACAAAGTCATTCAGTGAGCGAATATCAGAAATTTCCCCAAAATATTTGAAAAAAAGGGGTCTTTTGGTGACAGGAAAACAAAAAGGGGGTCATGGGTGAGAGGGAGTTCAGTAAAACAAAAAAGGGGGTCATTGGGTGAGAGGGAGTTGAAAAATGGGTGTCAATGTTGCCGCACATCCTCGTCACCCCATTTTAGTGAGTGCCCCCCTCCCCCCAGGCACCCCGAAAATCTGAAATACCAGGGCTGTTGATGAAAAAAATTTGGTAAAGTCCAGCTCCTCATACATTTATTGACAGTCATGCAAATGTAAACTATAAGAGAAACGGCAAGGTTACATCTTACATGCTACTTGCAACCAGCCCAGCCGACAAACATCCAGAAATGTTGCCACTATAATAAGTATAGACGAATCCAGCGAGCCAAGTCATGGTCAGGATTTGCTTGGCCATCTTTGGGTAGCCGCTAGCACCAACCTGGTGTTTTGAGCACCCTATTGTGCAAATAAAAGCCGCCTAACACCTAGAGAAGATGCAAGGACGAGGAGGGTTAATAGAATAATACAATAGAGATAATTCTGCAGGTAATCCTGTCGCATCTATTCATACATACTCCTATTATTCGCAAGTACATCCATTTGTAGCGTTTGATATGGTGTATATAGTTAATCCGATTATTATGTCACTTCAACAGCGAATAGACCATGTAGAAGCTGTGTGTTTTGCCGAAGGGAACTGTAGGGCCTATTGTGTTGTAAACTTTAATCATTCTTTTGTCTACTGTGTTTTCGCGGAAGATGTAAAACGGGTGATGGAATGCAGTTTAAAATTTCCACCAAGGCCGAATCATTTCACATTTTGGGTGCATTGTAGCCGACAGGTACCCAACTGCTAGTCAGGTGTAGGAATGCGTGGATTTGGATTCGTCTAAGTGGCGTACTCATTACATTTTCTGAGTCAACTAATGTGATATTTTCTTCGCACCTTATAGTTGTGAGGAAGATTCTTTTCATGCTCATTTAATATCTGTAAAGAAATGTCCTTGAGCATGTGAAATAGATAATAACAAATGGCAAGCCCCGAAACTTCAGTGTGAAAGCTACGGAGCGTAAACTGTCTGATTTGCATAACAAGGAACTACTTTAGTAAGAGCCAACACCCTTTATATCAATTTAGTTGATGCCTGATTTGTCATGTGACTGCCGAAATATCGGCACAAAGTTGACCAATTTTGTGATTTTCAATCTTCGGTTGGCCTGTTTCAGGCCACAATAACCATTAAAATGCACATTTTTGCGAGCTTTTATTTGTGCCAATACGTCACACTGAAGTAATTGGATAGCATATCAGCTGGATGATTTTGTAATTTTGCCCACATTGGAAATATGCCTATAGTGCCTTTTCGTATACTATGACAATCAAGCCCAAAGACTTGTTTCAAATTTTCAAGTTATGCATTATAACTTATGGAAAACACATTTTCTAATATTTTCCATACCAATTACCAAAAAAATTAAATTTTGAGCTCACTCCTAGCTTATAATCAAGATTTTGAATGCTTAGACTTGTGCCAAGTCTGAGAATTTAGTGAAAACAATTGTAAGAAAACATGCAAATTTGCATGTTTTAGTCCCATTTTCCCTCAGATATGTAGAGTGTCCAAATATTAAAATTGTACTTTTATTGCCAGTTAGAACTAACTAAAGGATTAGGATTTATATATGTTTCAAACATGCTAATATTTTGACAATTCCAAACAAAGTAGTGCTGTATTAAGAAGTAGGCTCCAAAATAAAAAGTCCAAGTTTTGAAGAGCTATTTTAAGGCTTGTTTGTACTCATTTTAATGCAATTTTCATGATGATGCCAAATATGTGACGTGTCATGTCAAAAGGAGACACTTTGGGGCACGATCGTAAATGGAGAAATAGCAAAAAATCTGCCCGGGGTGATTTTTTCACAATTTGGGTTTGTGATGTGATGTTATTAATGTTTAAAATATTGTCTGATAGTTTCAGACCAGAGGAATATAACTGCCATCTTGTATTTTTTGAGACATTTTTCAAGGTAATTCCTACTCTCAACATTGTCAATAATATTTTTAAAGGCCGATATCTCAATTTCCAATTTTATAACACCATAACTTACGAACTCAATATCTTCGCTTAGGAATGTCCGATTCTATTGGAGAAAACGGCGTTGGGGAGCAAAATATCTCCATGTAAAAACCTCAAAATTGATAACCTGCCTAAAAGTGTCTCCTTTTGACATGACATGTCACATATATTCATGAAAATTTACAATTCTGAAATTTTTGAGTTAAAAAAGAATTGAAACCTTGTAGTCTGCAGTCAACACCCGGGCGTAGAGATAGTTAAGGTCATGTCTTCCACAGGCATGACAGGGGGTGTATGGATTTCAAATAGAATAGCCCAAATCAGATACTGTATTTGTATATGGGAAGACACTGATTCTCCCTGAGGTTTCAAAATGTTTTTGTACGACTGTTCCATTTCCATTTATTCAGATCCCAAAGTAAACTGTAAGAAAAGAAGCAAAGAAATACAGATTAAGCTTAAGAGCGGGCTTAAGAGGTCTGTAAAAATAAAGTGCTATCTAGTATCACACCAGAAGTGTGTACACAACCGATTTTAGAGTGAACTTGAGTACTAACTAACACCTTTGAGCGTTACTTTCCATTGTAGCTGCGATGATAAGAGTTTTGTACTGATGTGAGAATACGCACCGCTATAGGGAACCAATGTGTAAATTGATGCATTTGTTATTTTTACTGTGATGTTCTAGTGACTCTAGATGTCATTTAGTCATTAGCTTGTACTCAGAGCCCTCGTGATATGACATAAACCCTCGGATCACATTGAGACTGCCCTTTCCATTCCAAATATCTATAGTGTAGGGACTAGGGTGCAAACATGCACAAACCCTCTGATCACCACAGGTCCCGAGACTGTGCAGCCCCTCTGATTGCAAAATAGTTTGTGACCCCTGTCAGCCGACTCACTGGCACATATGTAACACCTGAACAGCCCAGAGAGGGTAGCAGTAGCGTAGTGAGGGGGGGGGCTAAGGGCCCTGGCGCTACCATTAGGGGGCGTCGAATTGACCAATTCAGCATCGATTCTTCGCCCCTCCAAGCTTGAGCACATGGATAGTCTTACAATTAGGGTCTTGATTTCCCCTACAGTTTGTCCACTGTTAAGTACAAAGTGACAATGCGCGCACATACAGCGTGTTAACAGTGCTGCGTATCTACTACAGGTATGCGACTATGTGTGCCTTCAAAGTCGGCACAATATGCATGTCCGCATCGGTACTTCGTACTTCAGAGTAGACTGACTGTAGGCCATGCAATTTTCCCTTAAAGCCATATTATAACATTTCCATACAAAATAGATTAGTATTTCTTTGCCATAAAATGTTAGCTTTTATTATCAGATATGCCCCATTTTAATTTTGAGCCGAACAACTGGAATTTACTACCAGCGCCGATGTCACCAATGTGTATCACTCCATCGGTTGTGTTACGGCACTATCCTTTGATGTGTATATCCGTCCCGCACACCATGTACATCCTACGGTGCTGTGAACATTGTGTACGAGTTTGACTAATATTTCCATCGTAATAATAAAACGACAGTTCCGGCGTTTTATTCAAAATCTCAGATTTTTACAAAACTACAGCACTAATAAAATAGTCTTGATTTTTGCAGGGTATGTTAGTTTAATAAAGTACAATATAATCATGTAACAGAATTTTGGAAAAATATTGAGGGCGTTCTCCTCAGCAAATGTTATAATATGGCTTTAAATAGAATACATAGTAGGGCCACATCACGTAACTTTTCACATGTGGTGTTTTATTCTGTCGCCTTAAAACAGTGATTAGGCATCAAGTTCGATTTCCTACGCTCGCTCGTACATAGTTGTGAATTTGTTTTCCTCATACATAGTTGTGAAACTAATTTGTCTCACATCCCTGGTGAAACTTTGTAGGGAGAAAAGAATACATTGAGGGTTTATATATTACAATCAGGGCTAATCTGCAATAGCTGCCAGGTGTCATTTTTTAGATGTATACAATAATAGAATACAGAAATTACCAAATGTTTATAGGGCAGCTTTTGCAGGTAGGGCCTTTATGCGCTAAGACATATAGATTAAGTGGTCTATGACAAGAAAAGCTTTTGAAAGAAGAGAGGTTAAATATGCAGCAAGATCGGAATAAAAGTTTACTGAATCGGTGAAGGAACTGCTGTCACAGGCCCTGGAGCACTATCTACCTATGGTGTGTGAGCTTATATAATATGTACTGTGTAGAAGATTATGTTTTAGCAATGAAAGCTCTAAGGTAACACTAGTAGAGATGGTACCAGAAACAGTGGTGTAGCCAGCTTTTTTTTTCGGGGAGGCAAAGCCAAATTTCCATCCCCATTTGTCAATATTTTGTCCCATTTTCAGTCATTTTAATGACAGATTGACACTTTACTCTTTGCCATTCCTTTTTATCCCGGAAAAAATTCTGTGGGGTGGGACAATTTGGTGTATCCTTCGTGTAAGAGAATACCAAACAAATCCCAACTCTAATCCTAATCCCAACCCTAATCCTAACCCTTACCCTAACCCTAAATCCTAACCCTAACGCTAACTTTAATCCTTTTAGTATTTCGTGCTCTCTTACACTAAGGATAAACCAACAATTTTCACCCTGGCTACTCCACTGACCAGGAACCTTTTTCTATACAGGATGTGGATTTTGGGGTGAGTTGGGTAAATGCTTGTATCGTCCCCTTTGTACCCTCGCTGGACACTAACCTCAACTACATTTTAGAGAGGTAACCAAAGGATTAATAGAAACTTTTATGCATCAAGACTAACCAAATTCAATTTTTTATAGATATTGTACATTATGGCTTTAAAAGGATATCAGTATCGCCTGATATACTAAGCACTAGCAACAAAAAAGCAAGCTTTAACCATTCCCCGCTTTTCCATTGATTTTAATGACTAAAGTAAGCAAATGTTTCAGGTGAACCAGATGACTGAAAAACCCTTGAAGGCAATCACGAACTACCTTTTATAAGAAAATTTGACTAGGAAATTGTATACTCTGTATCCTCTCAAATAAATTACTGGGTGCTATTTTGTTTGTTCAGTGGCAGTGCTAGGGGGGGGGGGCATGTGGCAGAAATGCCCCTCCCCAGTCAGAACTCTTTACCCCTGTTTCCACCCAGTAAAAACCCAAAATTACAAACTGAAATTTTCACTTCAAAAATTGTTCTTCCTGCCCCTTCTGCGATGCCCTTTTTTCATTAATAATTCCTTCTTCTTCCACCATCCCTTCTTTTTGCCACCCCTGCTTTTATCCCATGGGGCTCACACCCCAAAGCCTCCCAAAAAAAAAAAAATATGTGCATGATTTTACATCAAATCTGTAATTTCCCTTTGAATGGGGCTTTAACTTTGTTAATACTGCCATTTTCCTCATTTTTACCAAATTTTTCTTTAGTTTCAAAAATACCTAGTGACAATTTTAATGACTTATCACTTTTAGGCAATTGTTTACACCTTTGCTGGGATCACTAGGCCTTTAAACTTGAAAACAAACACGCTGGTCCAAAATTGAGTTGGTCTATCAGGGATTGTTAATTATATGTTTTTGTTTTATTTGCTTGTATGTTTTGCCTTTCCTGAATTTTGAAAGTGCAAAACAAAAGTACACTGAACATCAAAATATGGATTGCATATAAATGGAGTGGAAAATATGTAATTTGGGGATTGATTTTTTACACAAATAGCTGAACAACAAACAATAATGCCCATAGGTTTATATAGTTGTCAATACTGTTGGCCGACATCAGTTTTGCTGTATGAGAAATCCAACTCTCGTATTAGGCATATTTGTACTCATTTGAATGCAGTTTTCTCACTCATTTTAAAAATTTGCATACAAATCGACTGCTCAGTGCCAGCAGTGGCAGCACCAGGAATTTTTTCGGGGGGAGGGGGGCATTGGGGGGAAAGTGAATTTCAGGGGCAAAATCGACAAAGTTTGTGCAAAATTGCCGCAAAAAGTGGAAATTTACGTAATTTTTGGGGTTTGGGCTCAAAAGGCGGGAAAAACTGGGGGGGCAAGATAATATTCCCCTCCCCTAGTGCCGCCACTGAGTGCCAGAAGTGGGTAAGTGCAATAGCTGCCCTGTGAACATTTGGCAATTTACACACAGTATATTGTCCTCATCTACTGGCAGCTATTGCACTGACTTATCCACTTCTGGAACTGGGAATTCTACATTATTTTTGGAGGATAAAAATGTTGTTTTTGAATGAAGGCATCGAAGGGTACTAATTAAATGTAAACCTCTGTATAAGGGTCTTATTGCTTCGTAGGAAAAGTCAAGTGTACTTTATGCTTGCAATTAATTAAATAGAGACATTAAGAAAACAGTTTTTAAAATGTTTTGTATCTAGACAACATTAAGCAGAGATAATAATTAATGTTCTGCTATGGATCACAGTGACTATGGATTAGGCAGAAAGTGCAACATAACATGAGCAGGGTAAACACCCCGGGTAAAAAACAAGCTGTTCCATTTCCATGAAGAAACTGTGTTAGGAAAAAGATTGATTTTAATTCTGGATGTCATTCGACCTGATTATGTGGTACATAAAGTGTTTAAAGGTGAAAAAAGTGCTGAAATAATTGTTGAAACAATTTTTGAACTGAATATGGCTAAGGATGTGCTTCGACTATATTTATAAATATGCTTGTGACCACCTCCACGCTGCCATAACAGCTTGCAGACAGGAAGCCTGGAGTGACCTTCAGCAAGTTGGTAAACGACACGGTCGAAACCAGATTGTGCAGTAAAACTTTTTGGTATTATTGCAAACATTATCATCAATAATTTTTTTTTCCATCGGCAAGTACTTTCAAAATATCATTTATTCCAAAACTTGTTTGTTTTGTGATTTTGTGAACGTTGTAAATTTTCAAAATAATCCCATTCAATCACATGTCCGACAAAGAAATATCCATTAAATTAGTAAATTCAATACCCACTCCACCTGCAAGTTCGGGATCCATCCATGTAAAACTAACCCAGATAAGGATATTGCCCTCATTACAATTAGGCCCTGGCCCTACATCTAGATAAACAAGCTTATTTATATGGACGTCTTTCCGTCCCGCCGTTTAAATATCCTGCCGTGTTCATTTCCCTGATTACCATCAACAAACACACAGATGTTTGAAAAGCAAACCTATGTGTGTATCAATGCAGTTAGTTTTAATGAGAACAGGCATCTACTTGCCTGGCGGTACTGTACTCTCTCCCTTGTTAGTCGGTAATTATATCAATACACCGAAAAACCTGTAGGCATTCAGGGTTTTTAATCTTTTCTGTTCAGTTACCAGGTGGTGCAGTTGACTTATCCCCACAGAAATTAAACAAAATTGCATCGACTTGATTTTCTAGAACTATAGTTGGTGCTAATATAAGTGCATGTAACTTGAGTTATCATTATTAGGCTAGCATTGGGGGATGCAGAATGATCCCATCCATGTAAATTGTAAACCTAAGTCAGATCACTAGTTTTAATGAGAACACTCAGAACAGGCATCTACTTGTACTTGCCTCATGCCTGGCGGTATTGTACTCTCTCCCTTGTTAGTCGGTAATTATATCAATATGCCGAAACCTGTAGGCTTTCAGGGTTTTTAATCAGAAATTAAACAAAATTGCATCAACTTGATTTTCTAGAACTATAGTTGGTACTAATGTAAGTGCATGTAACTTGAGTTATCATTATTAGGCTAGCATTGGGGGATGCAGAACTTTCAAAATAGGAATTTTTCTTTCAGGGAATGATCCACATGTTTGGAAATTGTGGACCTTTACCCTCCCAAAGTGACATTTGTGGGGTTTTCTTAAACATTTTCTCTCAAAAAAAGTAGGTCCTTGTTAAATTGTTTTGACATTTTTGACATTTAAAGCAAATGTTAACATTTGCACAAAAGTGAAATTTTTGGTGGATGGGTTGAGCAGTACACCCTGCATGCTGGATTTATTGATAATTTACTTGAACTTGATCAGTTGACATTTGTTAAAATTGTTTTACAGCAGGAATAACTAGAATCACAAAACACACTAAACACATGGAATGCATTGAATTTGGCATTTGTTCATTTTGGCATGATAACTCTGATTATGTCCAATTTTACTTACAAGTTTAAGATGAGTTAGGACCTCCAAAGTCAACGGCAGTCCACTGGCGGATGAACAGAGGAGAAGTGAAATGGTGGTCATCCTTAGTCCACTCTGTAGAAGGCTACAGTATTAGCCTAGAGGTAGAGTGTGGTCATGTAGTTTGGTGTGCTAGGCTATAGGAAGGTTGTAATATCATGAGCTTTCTCATTTATCCTCTATCCCACCCATTGTGGCCCTAAACGTGCAGACACCACAGTGGGTGCATAGCATGCCGTGGTTCGGAGAGTCACGTAAAAGCATGCACCAGAAGAGCAATATCTGGACATGTAAGGGGTGGTGCAATAATTATGTGTACCCCGGGGTGAATTCTCAAATGGTCTGCCAAAAATCGCTTGCCCCCCCTCTGGCCGTGCAAAAATCTTTGCCCCCCCTTCGACGTGCCAAAAACCTTTGCCCCCCCTTTTGATGTGCCAAAAATCTTTGCCCCCCTTACACATGCAAGATTTTGGGGGACCCGAATTGAAAACCTTAAATTGTCTTATCATATAGTGCGGGCGTAGCGAGCAGGAAATTTTGCATATTTGAACGTGTTCCTAACGTTTTCCTACGCCTTTTTAGGGCGTAATATAGAAACGGTGCCCAAAATATCTGTGCCAAAAATTGCTTGCCCCCCCTTTCGACCTGCCAAAATCGCTTGACCCCCCTTTGACCTGCCAAAAATGCTTGCCCCCCCTTTTGGCCTGCCAAAAATCTTTGCCCCCCCTATAATTCACCCCGGGGTACACATAATTATTGCACCACCCCTAAAAGTTGCAGGCCTTTTTTCAGAAGAGCAGGGGATCAGCCCGGCCTGTTGTCTGTCACACTCAGCATTGAGGTCAACTTGCACTCCGGGGGTACTCAAGTTTGGTTTTGGTAGGGACGTGCCGCTGAGATTTTGGAAGTGGACCCATAAATATACCAATTTTTCAAGAAATTTGGACCCATTGATATACCAAAAGTCAAATTTTTCGGCCGAATTTCACCAAAATTGCCTTAGTTTTTAAAATGTTCCCAAAATTTTGGGAAAATTTTGAAAATTTTAGCTAGATTGAGGAAAAATTGGGCTGTTTTCGAAAAAATTGTGAAAATTTTTAAAAAGGACCCATTCATATACCAAAATAGGCTTGAAAAAGGGGCCATTGATATACCAGAAGGCCGAAAATGCTACCCATGTTTATGCACGCCCCCGTATGGTCATTTGTACTGAGTACCCTTCGGGCTTGCACTGCCCTTTGGGGCTTGGCAGCATATCGAGCCGTGTCGCGCTTTGAGGAATCTGAGTATTCAGAAAGCGTGGATAAATGCCGTTTTATTATTATTATTATATGGAACAATCCCATTCATGTAAATTATAAACCTAAGTCAGGTCACAGCGTTGCATTACATACTGCAGTTACTGTCCGTTTTCCTATACACAATACACAGTGCTCTCACCATTGACACGCGACCTTTACAAATAGTGTTAGAAGTATAGGCATTTGCCTAGTTAACATCACTGTGTGAAAAATAACTGGCCAATATTTAAAGTATTCTCCAAACTTCTAGCAAATATATTTCTCTAACATGACCTAAAATTACAGCTAGGTTAGATGTTCAGAAATAGTCGCACTATTTGGTAAAATATGAGTGGGGGCAAGGCATAGCTAGCTCATAGCTAGCCAACTCCCCGTGTTAATTGAATGGAGGTTTGACTGAAAATATTGGTAACGGACTGCTCACTTCTGAAGGATGCCACAAAAAAATGGTACAAGCTACATTTAAAGTATTCTATGAAATTCTAGAAAATATAGTTTTGTAACATGTCCTAAATTTTTAGCTAATTTAGGTGTTTGGAAGTATTTGCACTTTTGTGTTTTAGGAAGGATATGTAAACGACAGATAACACCAAAAAATATGAAGAAATTATTTCCAAACCGTGTTAAGTCAACAATCATTATGTTGCTCATTTTCAAGAATGCTGGTTAACAATAAGCAGACCATTGTCTCATTTCGTGAACAAAGGTACACATACCATTGTTACCTTTTGTTTCCTTTATAATCGGTTACCCAACTGAAACTATAATACCAGCTCATTGCGATACCGCACAGGTAAAATAGACCATGTGCACAACCAGAGAAGATCTGATTTAATCAGTTGAGCTGTTTTCAATGAGTGTTATCTTGGTTTAATAGCTTTGGGGTTTAAGTCCTGCAAAGGTCGTGGTGAATTCTACTGTAGACATGACTGCATCATGAGTAGTAGTTACATCTAGATAAACAAGCTTATTTATATGGACTTCTTTCCTTCCCTTCTTCAATATCCTGCCGTGTTCATTTTCCTGATTACCATCAACAAACACACAGATGTTTGAAAAGCAAACCTATGTGTGTATCAATGCAGTTAGTTTTAATGAGAACAGGCATTTACTTGCCTGCCAGCGCGTTATTGCACTCTCTCCCTTGTTAGTCGGTAATTATATCAATATGCCCAAGCCTGTAGGAGGCTTGTAGGCATTCAGGGTTTTTAATCTTTTCTGTTCAGTTACCATGTGCAGCTGACTTAAGGGGTTGTTTGGAATGACAGGTGAGTCAGGGGTCAAAAACAAAATTTTTACCTTTTTGACCTCAGCACATGTGTATGTATGATCTGCCATACAAAAATTTAAAAAACAATACCTCAAAGTATCATTTTTAATGTTTTTGTCATAATCACGCTTTTCTACAAATTTCATCTGTTTGTACCGGGGCGTGTCTGTTGCCAGGTAGGCCTACATGACAGCATAGACACACGTTACAACCTTGAATAATAATACAGAATTGTGACGTTATATTCTTCTTAACCTATCTTAGAACTGCCTATTATTTCAATTGTTATACTGTTCTGGTTGGTTTATTGCATATACTGTATAGAAATTATGCAATATGACGCCGAGCATGACAGAGTCATCTTCATTCAAATAAAATTCAGGTACCCGTAAAAGGTACCACGGAGCAATTCGCACGATAATACAATAAAACAGATGAAAGGTATGAATGGTTGTGGAATCGAATTGCAGACCTGTCCCTCTGTCACCTTAGAACTGCATCTCGTATAGGCAATGGTAGGTAATAAACCAACCGGAACGGTATAACAATTGAAATAACAGCATGTCTTGGTCTCAATTCAAGATGTGCAATTTGGACACACCTACTCGTTGGCTGATTTATACTTCAACAGTTCCTCAAAGCTATATCAGAAAAGCCACTATCTCATTGTTCATTGGCCCGCAGTATGCGCATCGCCCGGGCACTCAACTTTAGAATTGATGGGTATATGTGCCTACAAGCGTCATGAAGTAGGCGCATATCAGTACTAAAACGTTGTTTTTTTTTTTTTTTATAAAAAAAAGGGGTCATTATGTACAATGAAAATGAAAAAGGGGTCATTGGGTATAATATTTTGAAAACTGAAGGTGCCTGGTCATCGGGTATAGTCGGCTTCAAAAGAGGGGCATATATTGACAGGCACATACCGTCACCTCTAAAGTTGATGCCCCCGGTGCTCGCATTATATTTTGTTCATGGCTCGGCTTTTACTCCCACACGTCACAATAAGGCTATTGAAAAGTGTATAGAATAGCTAATGATAGACCGGTCCTCTGCGATTAGTCGCGGACCCGAAAGCGACAATATAGTAAACACATCGAGTTTATAACACAAGTGACAGAAGTCGTGAATTATGGAGGGTTTCATTGAACTTCTACCAGCAAAATATGGAATAATACTAACACAAGACACCAATCGAGATGATGATACCAGCCATAATGGAAGGCTTGTATTTGACCTTCTTATGAATCCAATTTCGTGGCGAGAAGTTAAAAAGGTAATGTATATTTCAAGAAATTTGGGTTCAAAAATTCGTATCAGCTCGTATCATCAATTCCGTAAATATGGCGATAGAGGCACAACTTGACAATAAACTGAACTATTTAAACGTAAAGGACGCACTGGATACACATAAATTTGTGTTTCCTTGCTGGCGGAATAGTTGCAAAACCCTTTTTGGTCAAAAAAGTTGGACAATTTATGAATTATGATTGGCAAAATAGCTTAAAGGAAATAGACTTTTCCAACCATGTAAAACTACACTGGGTTGTTGACATGGTCGACATACATTAAGGCATATGCATGTTCCTAAAGTAGGAGGTAAGTACCCCGGTACTATAATTAATTGTTTAAAGTGCTCAACATACCAGCAAAAGGTCATAGGGTCATCAGAGTACAGGGACTTTGTGAAATACTGGGTACAAAAAAAAAGAGCGTGAGCCGATATGCAACATCAAATATAAAAGCCGATTTACATAATTTCCCATGACCTTACAGAAGTGATCGTGCTCAAATATAAAACTATAGAGTTTGGTCCTTGATATGCACCATCAATTGTGTACTTGTGATCAATATTGCTAGGCAAACAATCACAGCAAACATGCCAAAATCCTCCCATTTCTCCTCCATTTACACACATATAAACCCATCCCTTAAGCTGAATGTATACTCCGTCGCTGAGCGATGAGCGATTGGTATTTGACAATAAGGTAGCTCGCTTTTCCCAACGCAACAAAAGGAGTTCTATCTCATTGGCTAAAAACCAATCGCTATCACTCAGCTATGTAGAAATAAATTCAGCTTAATGGTTAAATACCACAAAGTCTCTATAACAGTTTTCAAGGACAAATAGGTAACTTTAAGCACAATTTTTGCGCACATTGAACTCTCAGGACAAAAAGACATTATTTATTATCCATTCAAATCAGAAGGTTGAATCCCAGAATGAACAAAATTTTAACTTGAGACTTTTCTTTTTTTAAACCACTAAATGTAATGACTACAAATTTACAGTGCACAATCCTTCTTTGTGACCTAAGAGGAACACACCAAATTGTTGAATTTGTCATCAAAATTATAATAGTGATAGAAAACTTTATTTTGGCTATATACCTAGGTATTTCAGTGATTTTAAAACACCATTTAAAGGAAATATTCACCCTTATTTCAAGCACTGCCCAACTCTAATCACTGGTATTTAACCTTATCCCCAAAGATGTTAAACAAAAACAAAATATTGCATATGCAGAGGGAGATTTTTTTTTTTTTGGGGGGCACACCTGGCGCATGCCCTCTTATTTTTTCAGAGCGGTGCACCCCGCCTAATTTTTGCAGAGCGGCGTCTAAATTTTTGTGGGCACCGAGCCGCTGGCTCTGCACCCCCCTATTGAAAATTCCTGCATCCACCCTTGATAAGAGTTTCCAAAACTTGGTGATAGCAAAATGTAGTTTGATCATGGTTAGTATTGTATAATGGTTCATAAGATTTGGTGCATGGTTCAAGGGGAAAATGGAATGGAGTTAGTTAACATGCGACTTGCAGAACAACATGTAAGGATCCTCTATGTTGTCAACTTAGCAAAAACTAAGCAGTATTTTAAAACAGTGATAATTTTTTCATCCATCATATATTTAAAATTGCCACAGAAAATGCAGTCAAATGAGTAAAAATATTGGTTTTGCTTCAGCGGTTTTTGCTATAAAGTCTGCACAAAAAGTGATGCAGCTATTATAAATACCTCTATAGCCTCAGACCTTTCACAATATTTCAACATAGGGAGAAGGATGATTTATTTACGTGCATTTTGATACCCCATTCGTCCAATGTTGTTCAATATTTTAAAACCACACAGTAGGGCTTTTAAAGATAATTCTTAGTCATTGGGAGTGGTCTATTACGTAGACACATAATCTGATTGGACAATCGCATGATTTTGGGTGTCGTCTATCAGGCTGTAGACAACCCCACGTCATCATGAGTGTTGATAACTCATAACACGCTCATAGACGTTGTATGCGTAGACGCCGTGCGGAATACTCGCATGCGCTAGCAGTATGCGCAACAAAAGATGTGAAGTTGTAAACAAGTTTCGTTCATTATAGAAAAAGGGAGTTTTTATGACGGTAACTTAATTTTTGCTTAAAAAATAGTTTACAGTTATTAAAATAATATTGAACTGACTAAGAATGAGAATAAACTATAGGAATTTTTATTTTGACTATCCTCTACCTATGACAGACGACAGGCAGGTCCGATATTTTGAGTAGTGGGTGCATGGGGGACATATTTCTAACAAGTGGGGCAGCTGTACCCTGCACCCCCTTGGCTATGCCACTATTGTCAATACATTCAGATTAACAGGGACAACATAAGAGCAGCACATGAAAAATTAACTGTGTTTTAATAACTTCCCAATTCATCAAATGTTTTTCACCGGAATCTACCAGGGCATGTTATTGTTATTGGTTAATTTGATTGCGCAGTGTTAGACGCGTGATGCTGGGCCATGGAGGACTGGGAGACGTCCGGGTTGCTCACGGCTTCTAGCGGCAAGTAACACATGAAGTCTAATCAAGTGTTGTATCTAATTGCAAAAATGTGCTGTCAGAGACATGCTGGATGCTGATTCATGTTGATAACACAGTTTCCCAGGCATAGTCTTCACATCTGAGAAAGCTGTTGAATACCTATAGGGTTGCACAACTTCAGCTTTTTATTAGTCAACTACCGTAGAATTCTATTTACAAGGATATACTGTAAAACCTTGTCAACAAGCATATGCTTCTGATTAAAGCCATAATGTGTGATTTACTTCACAGCGACGCCCTCAATTTTACTCGGATTTCTACTTTTTGCATAATTATAATGCCCAGTGGTACACTAAAATACCACGTAAAAGACTAAGCCTGAAGTGCTTTAATAACAGTAAAATTTTACTTTTTATATTAAAACCGGGTCGACCCGGTTTTAATATTCAGAGTTCATCGATCGACTGCTTGCTAACATCTCCCGCGGATGTCAGCTTATGTGTACACACGTCGAGCACGATGCTCCGTGCAGTTACATGTAAAACGATCGGGGAGCGTAGTACACGCATTGTAGCGCTGGAATGAAATCGCAATTTTCTTCGTTATACCTCATTAGTTTGGCTCGAAATTAAAAGGGGATAATGTGATCAGTGAAAACAAACATTTAAATAGGAATCCATTCATTATGCAAATCGCACATTATTGCTTTAAATCTAAATTAATCCAGGTGCCATTATGGAGTTTGCACAAATAAATTACAGATCCAAGCATATACAAATAAGTACTATTGGACAAATCTATTGTTTTTGCATATTCATGCTTGTTTCGTATTAATTTAGCTTTCATCAAAAACACTATACACGCTTGTAGATGTGGTTTTACGGTATGCCTCTAAATGAGTGTTTGGTTTTTTTACCAAGAGAGACACCCTCCACAAAACATTGTTTGCAGTTTGAGCAACTATATTACTGATACAGGTGGCTGTACAAACATGTTTTATTGTAAACCCAATTTGTGGAGGGTATCTGCCTTTTGTCTCTTTCGTCAAAGAAACATGCAGTTAGAGACATGATTGTAGATGGCATAAGTCTACAGGTATTTGACACCAAATAGTTCTGACTAATACATTTTGTTTTTACATGGTTTATTTAGCACATATTATATATGCCTTTCTAAAAAAGCCAAAATGAGGATTTTAATGAATTTGGGTATATTTTCTGGTTATAGTATTTTCTGTTTTAGCAAATCACTTTTAACCAGGAAAACAGACATAATATTAATTATTAAAGAGGAGATACAAATACTAGGACATGGTGATAAAAATCAGGATGAACACTAATTGGTTTTCCATTCCATTAACCCACTTCTATGTACATATAATATGTGAACTAGTTCATCAGATGGAGACATTGGGCTATTCCAGTTGATATCCACACT
Source organism: Amphiura filiformis (assembly GCF_039555335.1). NCBI lineage: Eukaryota > Metazoa > Echinodermata > Ophiuroidea > Amphilepidida > Amphiuridae > Amphiura > Amphiura filiformis. The sequence continues at coordinate 65,962,582 of NC_092629.1, forward strand.
ACCCCTGTGGAAGATTTTGTAAATACCTTCCGCAGGGGGGGGGGTAAGTTTTTCAAATGTAATTGGTTAGGGTTAATCATTTTGAAACCCATACTCCTCCTGTATTATGGTTTTACCTATATCTTTCACAACTTCTAATGGAAGTTACCCAATTGTCTATACTATTTGAATCTTATACTACCTCTGTGGAAGACTTTAGCTAAATCTTCCACAGAGGTAGTGTGGGTTTTAATGGAATAGCCCATTACATGGGCATGATCACATTTGATATGTTGATTGATTCTTTAATCATATTTTTATATTTCAGTGTTTTTTTATTTTTCAAGAAATCACACAAAAAAGACTCTTTAATCATATTTTGATTGTAACTGGGAGGGGTGAAACAATTCTCTGTCATTTGGGTGTTTTCTTTTTTCTGTTTGTAAATAAAATTCACCAAAGTTTTATAAACAAATTTGAAATAAGTATCGTATTTTTCAATTCTAAAAGATGTTTGGTCAGATTTGTTCACATGGTGTTTTCTGCTTATACATCAGCGTGTAAAATGGCGCTTGTCCTGGTGTCCAATATGGGTTGTTTGGTCATCAGACGTGTACAAACTACTGTTCATTTACTTTTGCTCTGTTTTTGGCCACCATTATCCTTATTTTGGCCAATTTCAGCATTAAAATTGCAAGTATATGTCTCCATAAAGTCACGTTGGTAGCAGGTCAGCTGGATGATTTTGACATTTTGCGCCCTTGGAATTTTTGCGTGGTGCGACACTGAAAACCATGACACTAAGACAGAGTGCCAGTTAAATTGAACACATCCGGTCCGACTGCCTGATCAGGAAGTACTGCCGAATCAGGCAGCATGTTGCCGAGTCAGGCAACACAGGCTTTGATAACCCTTCCGAATTTGACAGACTAAAGGACTAAATTGTTCATGGTGATTTTATAAAAGATCGGTGGAAATTTTACTTTGACACACATGAGCTACATGTAAGTTGACAATTTTTCACTGGGCGAAAAAAAATTCCACCGGGAGGAAAATAATTTAAATAACAAAACAAATTTCTAACTAAAATTGATGAAAAAATACTACTAATTGTACATCCATTGATAATTTTATATATTTTACCTACTTTTTACTCTAAACCAAGAAATAACGGTATATTGCATTGTGGGATACCATGCTGCCTGACTCGGCAACATGCTGCCTGATTCGGCAGTGTTTCCTGATCAGGCAGTCGGACCGGACTGGTGACAGAAAACGTACTGATTGAAAAAGAGACATTAAGCACAACTGTAAATTGGGACAAGGGCTATGAACTTTCCAAAATATAGGATTCTTACTGTTTACACCATCCCAAAGAGCTTTTCATTTAAAATGACTTGGTTATTGAAAGGCACATTCAGCTGATTTGCGCATCGGGAGGATCATAAAAATCATCAAAATTCAAGTTTTGGCACATTTGTTACTGTCATAGATATGATAACACAGCCTGCTAGTGGTTGAGCTGAAAGCTGTGTCTTAAAGACAACAGAAGACATTTTACACAAATCTGTAATGTCTCTACTTAAATAAAGAAATTAGCTACATGTATTTGAATGAGACTTCAACTTTGTCAATACTGCTGTTTTCTTCATTTTTCTACCAATTTTTCATTTCAAAAAACTCCAAATGACAATTTGAATGACTTATCCTTCACTTTTAGGCAATTAAACAATTTTACAGAGCCACAGAGAGCGGGATCTTTGAAAGTATAGTTTTACTACTAGTTTTAATTTAATTTAACCTTTGTTGATCACAGAACCAGTTTTCCTGATTAATCATAAAGCATGGATTAAAATGTTGCAAAATTATTTAGGTATAATACTGAGACACGACAAGTGAAAATATCAAATGTATGAAAAGCTTATTTGCATGGAATCAGTGAGCCTAAATAAATAGCAGATCTGATTTGAGCAAATAACAAAAGGTTGGTGCATGGATTGGCTGTCTACTGAAGATAGCATTAATTTGCAATGACTCTATTTTTATGTTTATTTTTGGCCCCCACACAAATGTGGGGCTTACGTTATCATCCAGATGGTTGCATGCCTAATTTGTTGCCTGCCTGCCTGTCTGCCTGGTTGGATGTCCGGCCTGGTGGAAGCAAAACCATTAATCCACTGTGCAGCTTAAACGCAATGACTGATCAACTTCAAACTTGGTATGGTGATAGGATATGGTTGGTTGATGTGCTGTATAGTTTTGTGTCATTTTATTTGCATATGACCAATCAACTTTAAACTTGTAATCGTGATAGTATATAGTGGCCTGATGTGCTGTATAGTTTTGTGTCATGTTATTTACATATTTATGAATATTAATGAGCTTATTTGCATATTCCATATTCTTTGTATTTTCAAACCTTACCTTATTAAACCTTGTTACTTACACACCTTTGTGTGGGGCCACCTTAATTACGAACAACATAATTCTAGTTTTAAATATTTTATGTCATCTTTTTAGTAGTGTTTTTGTCCATGATAGGGCTAAAACATGTAGAAGAAAAATGGTTACAAGGCCTTTATCATACCCTTTTCGATGTTTTTCTTGGACACAGGTGCATAGTAAGTCAAGTAGTGAGTGAACCCCTCGGGGTTAAGACCACCCTTAAATCAACTAAACCAGAATGAATTGGTTTGGATTGGCTGTCTACTGAAGATAGCATTGTGCAAGTTGAAGTGAGATCTGTTTGAATAATAATCAGTGGCGGCGCCACAGGGGGGGGCATGAGGGGAAGTGCCCCCAGTCAGAACTCTTGTCCCCTGTTGCCCCCAGTAAAACCCAAAATTACGAAACTTTCACCTTTTTGCGGTAATTTTGCGCTAAATTTGTTGATTTTGCCCCCCCCCCAAATTCAATTTGCCCCCTCAATATAATGCCCCCGGAAAAATTCCTGCCACCACCACTGCTAATAATTGTTCTTTGTTCAATATTATATGTCATATAAATGAATGGATATGGCTCAAAATATGTTTGTTTTGCTTTAGGTAAACAAATAGCCAAGATTTTTTATTGATTTATTTATATTTTTATTTATTTTGTGTAAGGATTTAAGGTAAATTATGTATCACAAATATTTATATGGTGAAATCAAATGCAAAGTAGATTACATATAATATATGTTATATTATAACAAATTGAATTTTTAGGAAAATTATAGACTGATTTTCAACAAGTGCCATTAATTTCATATTGGCTTCAAACAAAGCCTTTGGGAAAATGTTGAACAAAAATTCTTTGACATTATGTTCAAGAAAGTATGTTTTATCTAGATTTGTCATTAAAAAAGTAGTAAAATTGCAACTTGCTTGCCAAAAAAAAAAATATGTGGCCCCTACATGAAACAATTGTTTATAATATGAAGTCTTATTATTATTGTTATTCTTATTATAATTTTCCTTGCTTTGAGCTTTAGTGTAAAATTTAAGCTTGAAGAGGAGTAGTTATAGTAGGCTTTTTCGGACACTAGGTCAAAGGTCACGATGACGTCATTTCCGTGTCAAAGGTCAACCGAGGTCAAGGGTCAAAGGTCACGATGACGTCACTTCCGTGTCAGAGGTCAAGCGAGGTCAAAGGTCATGGGTCACGATGACGTCACTTCCGGGTCAAAGGTCATCGCGGGTCAAAGGTCATATTCATGAGATAGGCGTGGCTAATTAGCATAATCATGAGCAGGGTGTGGCTAATTAGCATATATGAATAATCATGAGCTGGGCGTGGCTAATTAGCATATATGAATATTCACGAGATGGGCGTGGCTAATTTAAATGAATATTCACGAGGTGGGCGTGGCGAAACGTGACGTCATGATGTTGATCAATATGATGAAAGGGTCGCTTTTATTTTATTTCATTTGAATTTATTTCATTTGAATCAATTGATTTCATTTTAATTCATTTAATTTCGATGTAATTTATTTCATTTGTATTTCGTTTGAATTATTTTAATTTCGTTTGAATTAATTTATATCAATTCGGGTTTTTTTTTCATTTCGTTTTAGTTTATTTCATAACGATGTGTATATGTGCTACAAATTTTTTTTTAAACGTCGCATGATGTCATGATCAAACTAATTTACATATTCATGAGGGGGTGTGACGATGCATATTTAATGAGGGGTGTGAATGTTTCTAATCGCGTTTTTAAAATATTTTTAGCCGGTGTGATGAAGAACGTCTCACGGGTGAATATTAACGAGACGCGACGTTTCAAATACGTGAACGGAATGTATAAATAGGAGCGATCGAGTCTCGTTAACATCACTTTTCCTGAGATTTCAAGAGGATCGGATCGCAAGCCACGCATGATTACGGAGATCAGAGTAACGACTGTCAACTGACTAAAATGACTTCGGAATGGGAAGAGGAGAGCGCGTTAGGAAAAGATATTAAAGCGTGGCGTGTAAACGTGAAAAAAAGCATCGCCGATAAGAAACCTCACCCCATGGAACAGCGCCCGATGAGACCAGCTGTATTATCCGACGAGATATTGAGGGTTCCCATTTCGGACAGCGATCGTTTCGTCGTCGTGCAATCTTTTAAAGGTAAAGTGTACGTGAACATCCGCTGATTACTCCAGAGACCCGTTACCCAAGAATGGACGGCCGGATTTTGATTTAAAAGGATAAATCTGACCCTGGATCAGTGGACGGCTTTGAAAGATGCCTCGCCTAAGATTGGCGATGCCATACGGGCAATGGAGGATAAAGAAGGAGATAATAACGAATTAGAAACGATTCTTTAATAAAAAAAAATTACAAAATTAACACGGTTTTGTCTTCTTTGTTGTTTATTAACTAACTACAATAATTACACGCATGCATTTTAACTAAATTCTACTTTTTAAAAGGTCGCACAATCTGATTTACGATATAATCCCCGTCGAGTACGTGTTGATTATCGTCGTACTGTAAATTCACAAACTCGTTGACCAGAACGTCGTTGATGTCCGCGTCTTTATGGAACATGCGGGTAATTTCGCGCATATCGTAACCGCGACATCGATGATATAGGTAAAAGAGGCAGAATTGTCCGCATACGGTACTGAAATCTCCCTGCAATCTTTTATCGTTGTAAGAATAATTTTTGACCTTGTTTTGTAGAAACTCCTCAAATTCTTCGGCTAACGATGGGGGAGAATTACCGTAAGAGTCGAAAAAGTCCCCGTAATCTTCGTTTTGGAGGTAAAACACCACCCAATGGCTACCCTCTTCTCGGCTACTGTCCGTATTGACGATGAAGGAGACGGAAATGTTTCGACACGGTCGGGTAGTTTGTCCCTGGGTAGGACTCCTCCGAAAGTTCGATTTAACGACGTCGTCCGATCGGACGCTATGAAGCAGTTCTACCGTATCCATCCTTAACGCTCAAAGTCAGCGATGACGTGTCTCGATTTGTTAATTTCCACCATGGAATCCCACTCGCGCGTAACGATAAGATTGACGGTGTTGGGCAGCGGGTTCTGAAATTGTAGCTCTAGACGAATCGAACCGGTCTGCATAGGGTTCAAATGAGCTCAGTCGGAAGCGTCGGGCGAAAGGTCGAAGGCGAACAAACTGTATCCGTCGGCAAACCCTTCACGATCGATAGGTACTCCGTGGTCCTTGTGCAGGATGTTAGTACCCTGAAACAAGGTCTGGTACGCCATGATATGATCCTTAGCGTTGGGAGTGTCGAAACGAAGTCTGAGAGGTTTCCAAGGGATCGTCTCGCCGTTGCAGTGCAATGCCGCGTAATTGAGGTCGAAATGTTTAAAGTTGTACGGGTTCTGGGGGTACATTCCGTTGTAGGCGGTGTTATCGACCATACCAAAGACGATACTTCTCGGCAATTGTCCCGTAAAAGGCTCTTCTGACGAAAGACAAGTTCCCTGAGGTATGGAGAAACTTTTGACATCTACCCTCCGTATAGGGTACTTGGCGGTGACTCGCTCCAACTCTTTGGCGTGCTGCATCGTCAGGGTAGGATTAAGTTTGGCGGATCGAACCAGCAAGGTAGCGCCCATAATCTGAACCTTGTATTCGGCTGGGCATCCAAGTCGTCGTCATTGGCGCGCAGAGGAGACAGAATGCGTTCTTGCTTCGGTGAAGTTTGAGTTTGAGTTCCACGCCGTTGAGCAGAAATTTTTCCTGGCAGAAGATGTCGGCGTGCAGCATTCCGACCATGTCCACCACTCGACTTTGTTGAGTAAATTGGTATCGTTTCTTCAAACCCAAGTTGGCTTGATTATCGGCAGCGGTTGGATTTACGACGTCCATCCGACCAGAGGTGTCCTTGTAGAAGAGCGAACTGGTCAGTTGAGATTTCATCGCGTCCGAACCGCACGTCAACAGCGCCTCGATCATGGCGCGGTAAGTGGGTACGTGTTGGAAGCGACGCTCACCATCCTATCGTTCAAGTAGACGTCCACTTGATTGAACAAAGAGTGGAGAAAAAGGTTGGTGGGTCCGCACAGGGCATTGGCGGGTAGGTTGGTTCCATCGGGATTGACGATTTTCACTCGCAAGTACAGTTGAGTCTGGAAGAGATCCAAGTAGTTGTCCGGGGATCCGGTACCGTAAATTCAGGGGCCCGTCGCCGGTCACGGAATTGAGGGGTTTAAATTCCACAAACTGACTGCTCAAGATATCCGTATGCGTGGGTGGCACACTGAACAGGTCCGTTTCGGATTTGGAACAGGGGCAAGAGTGATGATTAGCGACTGACATGTTGATTAACGGTCAAAGATATCCGGAGTTCTTTTAGATCTTTTCGCGGTCCCGCCTCGCGAGGAAATGGTCGATTTTCCGTTCCGCTTGCGTTTTGTACCTTTTTGCCTCGATGGCTTCTTCCTGGCGATGTTCTTCACCGTTTCTAGACCTCGACGACGAGCCGCTTTTTTAAAATTCTGTCCTCTCAATACGTCTTGACCGATGTTCACGCTAGTACGTAGGGCTTCTTTTCCCAACGCTTTGGCCCGCTCTTCAGGAAAGGAATAGCCGACGGAACATACCGGAAAGGATGCTTCCTAATCCGTATCCTCTTTGCATCCTGGAGCCCCTAAACACCGGCATTTCGCTCCTCCCGAACGTAACCACCGTACTGTCTGCCCACCATGTCACCTTTTAAAGTATTTGGTCTTGACGGGTCTGAAACAAAGTTTGGCGACGATCTTCCCAGCGTTGAAACCGGATCTTCTCACCTGTATCTCGCCTGACGCCAGACGGTAATAGTATCGAAATGTTTCATTCGAACTTTACAAAATGTGGGATTGGTAGGTCCGCGTGGACGACGTCTCCGAACCTTTTTTATCCATGTGAACGATGCGTAGAAGAGGCGCAACGCTGCCGCCAATGATCTGGTCTTCGATGATGTCCGTGGTACAGGTAGAGGGAGTACATACCGGCGCTTAAATCGATCGGTAGATTGGCCTCGTGAGTACGTAGGAGACGAAATGACAGTAAACCGTGACCCTTCTCCACGAATCCTTGCATGGCCGCGAGTTCCGGGTGAAATTGTATGAAGGCGTTGTTTTTGAGTTTGACGCTGACTTTTGAGTGTTCTTGTCCAAAACCAGTTTAATGTTGGATTTTCCGAGCGAATTTAAAAGTTTGTGCACTGCTAAGGACAACTCATCCAGATCGTTGTAATAACCAGGCGGCACCCGTATCGTGTCGGAGTTTAATTCACCCATCCCGCTGTAGAAGATTTCGTTGAAAGGTTCCGTGATGTTGTAGTAGGAAAGGGAAAGCTGATTTCCGTAAAGCTACTTCCCATTCGCCGGATAGATCGATGGGTTTGAATAGTTTGGTGGTAAAATCGCTGAGAGTGTTGGAGGGGTAATAGTCGAAGCTGCTGTTACTCGGCAATGTGACGTAAAACTCGTCGACCGCCATGTTCTCGTGTTGAAATGTATTATTCGATATCCTGAAGATCCACGACCCAACTGTTAAATTTACCCGCCAACCTAACCATTTGACGAAGTATTCGGTCGTTCCGTTCCGTTTTCTCTTTCTCAGAACTTTCTCCACCTTGAATAAATCGCCTTTGGCTTTGATTACTTTTTGAATCTCCCAACCATAAAATGTACCTTCGATTTCTTCTTCGTTAAAGTCTTTCAATACGTAAACGGGTATTCTTCTATCGATTCTTTCGGATACGACGAATAACTCTTCCGACCATTGAGGTAGATATCCTTTTCTGAAAGGAAGTTTCTCCGTGGAAATACGCACGATATCGCCGGGATTGAACAATTTCTCCTTCTTACGTCTTCTTGAAGCAAGTGTCCGTACATGGTCTTCCATACGGCGCTTCGTTGTCCTTGTTGACGCTGGCTGGGGCTCTTCGGATAGTTCTGTGATAGGCGTCGTTATACCCCCGCGCACCACATCTTGCAAGACGCTTTGATATTCGGATCCGTTCGTTTTCGGTCAGGTGTCTAAAGATTCGACCTTTCAAAGTCCGATTGAACCTTTCCACGATGGAAGCTTTGGTATCTGGATTCTGAGTGGTGAAAAGTGTATTTTCTTTTCTTGAACAATGCGCGCACATGGGTGTTCAGGAATTCCTTCCTTTATCGCTCTGAATTTGGGTAGGTTGTCTTCCGCGATCGAAAATTCTTTTTCAGCGCCGCTGCCACGGTCCGTTTTTTCTTGTCTTTCATATGTTCTTCCCATGCGTATTTGGAAAACACGTCGATGTATGTCAAAATGAATTTATAACCGCGATTAAATTTAGTCAGTCCGGGAAGCTCCACCAGATCCATCTGCCACGTCTGATCGATACCGTCCGAAAAGTAACTATTTCGGGAAACCGTCTTCTCGCCGGCTTGTGTAAAGTGTACGGCGTCTTGAGCGAGGAGCCATTTCTCGCGCCCCATACGCGTTAAACCGACGCCATCTTCTTTAACCTTTCTGTACAATCTATCGATGCCCCCAAACTACCGGAACTCGACGGGTCGTAGTATATTCGTTTCAAGTAGGCGTTCTTATCCATTGCGAATCGCCGAAAGACACATTTAAATTCTACTCACGGATTATCGCTAATCTTACTACTACTTTAAATAAATATCGATTAATAAAGTTCCCACAATTCCTCGTGAGGGAAAGCCTGACGACGCTTCTTGGATTTTTCTTAGCTTCCGTTTCGGGTGGTTTCTTCGACATGTTCGACGATCGATTTCCGTTCCTCAAAAGATCGCGTCGTTTGGTATTGGCGATTAAAGATTCGGGGACGTTGTTGAGCGCTATCGCTTCGTTGAACGATTTCCACCCTACGGGATCTTCGTACCCTTTACGATTTCTCAGAGAGTCGTGGATGAGATCGACCAAGTTGGAGCCCTCGACTTTACTTCCCGATGCGATGATTTCTCCCGAAGGGGTCCAATCCAGATAGCCTTTGGACCGATTTCGTTTGAGATTGTTCATGAGAGATTTGGCTTTGGTCTTGAAGGAGGCCGCACGGTTTCCAAAGTTCCCTTTCCATCGCTTCGTCGACGCTCTTTACAGCTTCTTCTTTAATTTCCCTTCATCTTCTTTTTTTCTTCGTTCTTCATCCGCTTGACCGTAATGTTCAGAGGTTCTTTCGATCGACGTTTATCTTTTTAAGGAACCGCTGTAACGTCTGGTGGTAGAGTCGCATCATATCGCGGCGTGGAAAGATCGGTGCGGTCCAATGTGCGCTTCATGTCCTTTTCCGTATCCCCTATTTTTTCATCGTCGCTTTTTTGGACGCGGTCATTGACCCTCTCCAGTTCCCATGGATCGATCAGAATCATTTTCTTGGCGTATTTTAAAGTGGACATCTTTACTTGAGTAGCAGAGGTACAGCGCTCTTAAACGGGAGCGAGGAATGCTCCGACGAATCCTCCGTGTTGCGTGAGAATGCTCTTCTTCTTCTTGCGCGCTACCTTTTTATTAGTTAGAGCGCAGGCGCAGAAATTTTTTGTGCGACGAGAGTTTCTTCTTTTGTTTCGGATTGAGTCGGACGAGTCCTTCAGGAGATTCAACGCAAGATTCGCACAAGGAATCGATGAGACCGTTGTCGGCGTGCTGTATGACGGCTTTCTCTGACGAGGATTGCATATACTCAGAAACCG